>NC_067400.1:297268564-297570898 GCF_016432865.1 Antechinus flavipes | reverse complement strand
TTTTCCTCTTTATTCCCTTCACTCTTCCCTTCCTTCCTTCCTTCCTTCCTTCCTTCCTTCCTTCCTTCCTTCCTTCCTTCCTTCCTTCCTTCCTTCCTTCTTTCCTTTCTTTCTTCCTTCCTTCTTTTTTCCCTTTCTTCATTTCTTCTTTCCTTTCCTTCCTTTTTTCTTTCAATATACTTAACTCAGAAAGGATCACAGAATGATAACCAAAAGAAAAATATTGGTCATCTGAAATACTTGGAAGAAATAATAAGGAAGCATTTCAAATGATATGTTTTCAATTTAATGAGAAAAGATTGACTTTTAATGGGCAGAAGGAAGTTTGGATGTGCAAAGAAGTTTTGCTGATATAGTACAGCTAGTTTAAATTTTAAAAGATCATTTCCATTAAGAGTATTATTTGAGACCAAATACATAATATTTGCTTGGAGCTCTTAGACATTTGCAGTTATTTTTAAATCCTTTTATAGTTAGAATTGTTTGATTCAAGAATGAGCTATCCAGTCAAAGGAGTTAAATCATGAGTCCCATCAGATTACACACTCTATAAGCTTTGAAAAATGCAGATATTCAAGACCCAGCCTAACAAGGTGTGAAATATCCTGTCACATTTCAATAGTAGTAGATCACAGAATTTAAAGGGAACTTAAAACACCATTGTGTGAAATATTTCTAGAAGTAATCTATACCACCTCAGGGTTGGATGAATGGAATTGTAACTCTAGTTAATGCTGAAGATTTCCAGTCTTTTGAATGTTGTCTTTTCCATATCTTACATTGTTGTACCTATTGCTTAATCCACTCCCTTTCCCACAATTTTTAAATTTGTTTTCTTATTAAGAATTCTTCAATTAAAAAAAAATATTCTTTGGGAGACAAGTGCCTGGTGATGTGAGTCAACTAACTTTTCAAGTATACCTAAATGGCATTAAGTAGCAGCTGACTAAAGAAATTATTAAGAGGCAGTCCAGTACCTTTGAAACCAATCTGGTTGAAAGATTGATGATGTCCTAGTCTTTGGAGCTACTGAAGATGATTAGGTTTCCAGTGGTCTAGATTCCTGGTGGTCTAGAGATTAGTGACTGTAAGAGAGTTATTAAGAATCCCCATTAAATTGGCTGCAAGTTCTAGGAGTGAAAAAATTCACTCATTCCCGAATATTAGTTGCAAAATGAAAGGAATTGGAAAATCACTCTATAATCTCTGCCAAGAAAACCCCAAATGAGGTCATGAAAAGTCGGAAATAATCAAAAATAACAAATTCAGACAAATCAAGGTAAAATGTCATACCCAGGTCACATAGCTAGCAAGTATGTAAGGTCATATTTGAACTCAGGTCTTCCTGACTCCAGACCTGGTGCTCTATCTACTATACCACTTAACTGCCCATGTGATGCCAAATAAAATCTGCCTAGAGGACAAATCTTTACCCAGGACATTTATTCATAAGCCAGACAAGTCAATTCCTAGGTTGAGTTAATAAGTATAATACAGCAGGCCCTTTGTGCATAGTTTGTGGGGAGTCCCTTTTCCTTAAAATTTTCCACTTTTCCTTAAAATTGTTCCTTTCCAGAAGCATTACTTCTCAAAAAAGAATAACTCATTTGTTAAGCACAGAATTAGCACTACAAATCTCATGGTAATGGTGTCTATATTCCTGACAGTTCACTGTCAGATTCCCATTACCCATTTATGATTTTTAGGGTTGTTAGAGAGTATTTTTTGGGGACATCTAGGAAGAAAACATTAGGAAGCAACCCAATTTCTGCAATATGGCTTCCCCAAGATTATTATTACTATTTTTTAGGAACCTAATGAGAAATGACAATTAATATTTTGTAATTTAGTTGCTTCATTAAAGATTCAATCTAATAATTGCCATAGTAGTTGTCATAGCAAGCAAGAAGGCATTTCCTCTCAGAAAATAAAGTTAGTCCCAAATCTTGTAACCTTATCCAAAGTGATTGCATTTCAGCAATTACATCAGGTTCCCCTGCAGCAGATTAATTGAATAGCTGGGCACTGTTTTGTTGAGATTTATCCCCTTGTATAAATCTATTTGTGTCAGGCCCATAGCAGTGTTGGAAAAAAAAAATAGTCCCTCAAACCCCAAACAAGACTTACTAATTAAATAGAATGGAGAGGATAATTAAGGCAATATACCAGTATGAGAGAGAAAGTGCTGTTCTGTGGTTAGAGGCCTTTTCAGCTTTGTAAGTGAATGGTAGTATGAATTTGGGAAAGCTTTTCCCCAATATGCTTTCTCCAATTCATCTAAATATAATCTTAATGATTGAACATTTTGGGAGATACTCAAAATTTATGCCAGTTCTGTATTCAGAAGAATATTCATTTATTCATCAGCACCATTTGCCAAGCCCAGATGAAATACTAGGCACAATTCTAGAACAAGGAAGGAAGACCAATAAATATGGGGCCCTATCCTCAAGGTTCTTTTAGTCTAAGATATAAAATTTCCCTGGAAATTTGAAAAGAACTAGGAAATTTAACACCACACCATTTAAGGACTCATTGCTTTCAGGTAAGCTTTGCCTTCCCCAGGAGCCTTTTAAAATGCAAATACTACTAGGAAAGGCAACACATTAAGGGACTCTACCTTAATAGGAGTGTATTTATCCCACACAAAGGATTGTTAGTATTCAAGTGAGATAATATGTATGAAGTCTTCACATACTTGAAAGCCTGATATAAAGATGTGATAACATATCAGTTATCACATCTTTATATCAGTTTCTTCTTTGATTAGAATTGCTGGAAGAGCTTAAAGATTTTGAACACTGGATTATTCACTGAACACCTACTCTTAAAGCAATCTGAGAGAATACAAAAAAAAAAAAAAGATAAAAACAGTCCCTGATCCTAAGGACAGACACAAAAATGGGATAAAATCACATAAAAAGTTAAATAATGCAAGAGCAGAATGACAATTCAATACAAAAGCACAAAGACAGTCTCAAAGTAGCATATGGTTGATTGTCAAATTAGACTAAGATACAAAATGGTACAATTAAAGAGACAAAGAGGCAGTATGGTATAGTGCAGGAATCTAGAAGGGACAGATTGGAAGCCCAGCTCTTACATTGGTTGTATGACCATGGGCAACTTCCATAGCCTCTCTGAGCTTTCTTTTCTTTTCCTGTAAATTGAGTGGTTTGGGATAGATGACCTCAAAGATCTCTTCCAGCTCCAAATTACATGATTATTATAGCATTTCAGAAGAAAGAGATTACCATATAACCATATATTCACAGATCACTTGGTCCCAATGACTTTTAGCCAGGAGTCAATAAAACTTAAAAAATATATAGGTAGTTAGATAGATGATAGATAGATAATTACATCCCAATATAATTAATTTCTTTTATAATCTTGTCCATTTTATATATTTAAAAACATTATTCTGAGAAGGGTTCATAAACTTTGATAGATTTCTAAAGTCTGTGTCATGGCATACAAAAACTTAAAAATTCTCTTCTAGTCTAACCTCTCTAATTTATAGATATGGAAACTGAAGCCCAAAGGATGTAATACAGACAAGTAGGAAAGTTATAATGTGACATCAAGACTTTTCATTTTCATTCCAAACACAGAGTCTTTCTTTTTTCTTTTTCTTTTTCTCACATATTTCATTTATTGTTAAATCTTTGGTTCTTTTTTTCATTCATTTATTTGTTTTTAATACACATTGCTTTCTGAATCATGTTGGAAGAGAAAAATCAGAACAAAAGAGAAAAACCATGGGAGAGAGGAAAAAAAAAAAAACAGAAAAAAGAAATGAACATAGCATGTGTTGATTTACATTCACTCTCCATAGTTCTTTTTTTTCTGGATGCAGAAAGCATTTTCTATCCAAAGTCTATTGCAATTGCCTCAGATCACTGAATCACAAGTCTTTGTGAGCTGATCATCACACATTTTTGCCTTATTTTATACAACATATTCCTGGTTCTATTAGTTTCACTCAGCATCAGTTTTTGTAAATCTTTCCAGGCCTTTCTAAAATCAGTTTATCCATTTTTTTTTTAAGAACAATAATATTCCATTACCTTCATATACTACAATTTGTTCAGCCATTCCCTGATTGATGGGCATCTACTCACTTGCCAATTCTTTGTTACCACAAAAAAAAAAAAAAAAAAAAACCTGCTACAAACATTTTTCTATGTGCGTCTTTCCCCCTCTTTTATGATTTCCTTGGCATATAGATACAGTAGTATCACTGCTGGGTCAAAGGTTATGCATAGTTTGATAGCCTTTTAAGAATAGTTTCAGATTGCTCTCCAGAATGGTTGGATCATTTCACAACTCCACCAACAATGAATTAGTGTCCCAGTTTTCTTACATCCCCTCCAATATTTTATTATTATCTTTTCCCGTCATGTCAGCCAATCTGAGAGGTATGAAGCAATACCTCAAAATTGCTTTAATTTGTATTTCTCTAATGAATAGTGACTTAGAACATTTTTTTTACATAACTATAAATGATTTTTTCATTTCATCATCTGAAAATTTTCTGTTCATATCCTTTGACCATTTATCAATTGGAGAATGACTGGTATTCTGATAAATTTGAAACAGTTCTTTATTTATTTTAGAAATGAGACCTTTATCAGGAAGATAAGCTGTAAAATATTTTTTGAAGCTTTATACTTGCCTTTAAATCTTGTCTGTATTGGTTTTGTTGTGCTTTTGTAATCAAAGTTTTTCATTTTGCCTTTAATAATGTTCTCTAGTTCTTTAGTCATAAATTCCTCCCTTCTCCAAAGACATGATAGGTAAATTATCCCTTGATCTCCTAGTTTGCTTATGGTATCATCCTTTATGTACAAATCACGCACTCGTTTTGATCTTATTTTAGTATGGGGTGTGAGTTTCTGATACATTATTTTTCAGTTTTATCAGCATTATTATTTTTGTCTAATAGTGAGCTTTTATTCCAGAAGCTGTGGTTTAGGGAGTTTATCAAATACTAGATTACTTTAGTCAACGATTATTATGTCATGTGGGTCTAATCTATTCCACTGATCCACCACTCTATTTCTTAGCCAATACCAAATGATTTTGATGACTATAGCTTTATAATATAATTTTAGGTCTGGTACTGCTAAGCCACCATTCTTTGTATTTTTTTTTTTTTCATTAGAATGCTTATTTTAGTTGGATAGCTTATTTATGGCTGTAATCTAAGTTCCTTTGCCTTTCAGAATATCAGATTCCAGGCCCTTCCATCCTTTAAGGTAGAAGCTGCTAGGTCCTGGGTAATCTTTATTGTGGCTCCTTGGTATTTAAATTGTTTTCCCCTGACCTGCTAATGTTTCTTTCTGGCTGCTTGCAATATCTTTTCCTTGGTGTGATAGTTTTGAAATTTAGCCACAACATTCCTTCGGGATTTAATTTTGGGGTTTCTTTCAGAAAGTGATCAATTCTTTCAATGACTATTTTACCTTCTGATTCTAAGATATCAGGGCAGTTTTCCTTTATGGTCTCCTGTAAGATAATGTGTAGGTTCTTTTTTTCATCATGATTTTCAGGAAGTCCAATAATCCTTAGATTGTCTCTCTTAGATCTATTTTCCAGGTCAGTTGTTTTTTCTAGGAGGTATTTCATATTTTCTTCTATTTTTTTTTCATTTTGTTTTTGTTTTTGTTTGACTGATTCTTGAAGTCTTATCGAGTCACTCACTTCCATTTGTTCAGTTCTAATTTTTAGTGTATTATTTTCTTCAATTAATCTTTTTTAGCTCCTTTTGTATTCGGCCAATTAAATTGTTTTGCTCATTGCATTTTTTTTTCATTTCACAAATTTTGTTTTTCAATGAATTGGTATCTTTTTCATATCTATTTTGTAGGATATTATATGCGTTTTCCCTTCCTTTTTGCAATGATCTCATTACCTTTCCCCATTTTTCTTCTAACTCTTTTAAGATCCTTTATGCAATCTTCTAAGAAATCCTTGTGAAATGGAGACCAGCTCATATCTCTTTTTGGGGTTTCATTTGGAATTGATTTGCCATTAGGAACTTCAGGATTTAAGATCTGTTTTTCTCTCTCTCCATAAAAGTATCTATGGTGAGAGTTCTTTTTGGCAAAATTTTTGCTCATATTTTTTAAGGTGAGAGGTCTGCTCAGTGTTAAAGAGTGACAGCTGCTTTATTTTATACTGGGGCAGTTCTACTGATTGACTTCTGGTGTTGGATAATCACAGCTGGATAATTTTGGCTAGGTCCCACATTCTTTCAGGGCTCAGTGGTTTATAATTCTCCTTTTGTAGCAAATCTGCCAAACCACCTGTTTGCAACCAGGACAGAGTAGCCTAAAAGGCTGACAGAAGGTTCCCACGTGTGTGGAAGCTACAATCCTCTGACTCTCTGCTCCAGCTCCTTACCCCAGTCTCCCTGTTCTGTGGTCTGGGTTCAGCAGACTATTCCCCTGCCCTTTGAAACAGAGCTGTTCTGAAGTTCTTCTAAGGTATCTTCTTCTGGGAATGTTTGTGGATTCTTTAACTCCAAAACCAGTTTAGAGGCTTAATCTGCTGTTGCTTTGAGAGAAGGTCAGAAGAGGTCAGCGAAAGCCATGTCTGCTCTCCACCATCTTGGCTCGGTCCCTGCATATTCTTTTTTCTTTACAAAGACTTTTCTCAACTCCAGATACTGTGCCATTTCTTCCCATTATAATTCCCTGAGATCCACAGTTGTTAAAGTTCACTTCATTACTTCCTCTAAAATCACCTTGTATTAAGGTGTGCTGGTAAATGTTTAATAACCAGGTCTTCAGGGGAAAAAATGTATGAGAAACGCTCTTAAATTTAATTTGCTTTATGACTATTTTATTCATCATGTTTCTAAGACTAGACAGTCAACAGAACCATAAATCAAAATCTGATTTGTAGCAGTTGTCAGTTTCTGTGGTAGACATACTTACACTGAAAATTTAGCAATCAAATCTTAAAATCCAGTTGGAGTTGCCTCTAGCCCACCCGTGGATGTAGGACATAAGCCCCTTGAGATTAGGGAAAATTTAATTTAAGTTTTATGTTTACATACCTGACAGTAATTAGCATAGACCTTTGAATATTATAGACATTTAGTAAATGTTCATTTATTTGAGTGGAATTGATCTGGGCTCTCTTCTATAGACTGTAAGTTTCAGAATGGTGCTTCTTGTTTATGCTTCTGCTTTTCCCTAAGTAGACTTTAGCTCTAACTAAATATGCTTACCAGATTATACCCTAGCCCAGTCCAATTTGTTGGTCTTTGGATCATAACGCACTCACTTAACCAAGCCCTTGCTCAGGCCTCATTTGGGCTTGACATTGCCTGCCGGACCCAGCTCAAATCTACTACCACTCCCTCTTCCCTGACTATTACCTTTGCCTGATTCCATCTACCTTATTTACAAACCAGGCAGGCTTGACACATATAAGGGAGGGTCATAGAATCTATATCAAGTTCTTTAGTAGTCATTGAATTCAACTTTCTCATTTTAGGAATGGGAAAATAGAGGCCTCTAGAGGATGATATCTGTAGTCAGAGGCGGGGGAAGGGGGGGGTTTCAAATACAATTTTATGACTCCCAGGTCAGAGCTCTTCTCACTGCTCTTTGAGGACAGTGACTGATTTCATTTTCATTTTTCCAGCACCTAAACTAGTGTCCTATCCATGGGCACTAGGTAATTGATTTTTAAAAATTGAATGAAAATGAATGGAATTGAATAGAAACATATGGCCATGGCATTATCCTGAATAAATGCGCTGAGATAATGAAGTTACAAAATTTGTTTTTAATGAAAAAAAAAAAAAATCTCTTCCTCTCTCTTTACTTCTTTAACCGCCTATATGATTCTAATAAGGAGCAATATATTTTGATGATGTATATGTAGTAGATATGGTGGTGTTGCTGCTGATGCTGGTGGTGATGTGTATGTGTGTGTTTAATCATTTTGTCTCTTTCTCAGCATTCAAGGTGTTAGATGAAAAAAAAAAATCTTTGAGTGTGGCTATGCAGTACCATGGGGAATTTATGCATCTCTACACTGCATCCAATGCTATCATAAAAAGCAAAGTATTTGCTACTTCATCTCTGCATGCAATCTCACCAATTTCCATTACCAACTTGCTTCCTGAGCTATAAATTGGTCCCATGTATGTCTGGATCACGAACTGCACAAAGTCATTTCAGCCACCTAGTGCCATTGATAAAGTTTTCCCTTGGCTTCAGACACTAACCTCATCTGCTACAGGAGCTCTCAAAGACTGAGCTTTGCTGATAAAAAAGGCTTGCATTCAGCTTTGAGGAAGTGTCAAGACTATCTGTCTTTGCCTTTGATTACCTGTGTATGTATGGTTGGAGAAAAAGGGGAGGGCAGTGGAGAGAGCCAAAAATCTTCTTTTGTAAATATGATTAAATTTACAAGTGTCTCATTTTAATGAATCCTCAAGGACTTTTGTCTTTTCTGGAGGGGACAATGGCCTTCCTGGAGGACAGTGCTGGTTCAGTATATTTAAAGGACAGATTGTTGCTGCCTTGGCAGTTGAGGCTATTTGTGAATAATTCAGCTGATCTTTTGGCTTTTTTATGAACCTTTAGAAATTGTTGACTTCTGACTGTGTCAAGGTTAAATTTTTATAACACATCACTATTTAATCAGAGACTAATGAATTTAAAGTGAAACAATACAGATTTTACCCCTTGTTAGCTGTTTGACTAGTTAAAAGGCTTCCCCTCTCTACCTCAGTTTTCTTTTCTATAAAACATAATCTCTAGTGCCTCTTCTAATTCTAAATACTATGACCTATAACAAGTTGTCCTGACTTAACAGCTAATGTTAGTGAGTTATTTAATGAAAAGTGGAGTAAAACTTTGGGTCCATAGAGTCAAAGGTTACAATGCCTCTCTTTACACTTATTCTTGTGTGACTTGGAGCAAGAAATCAGTTTCCTCTTCTTCATAATGTGGTATTACTTGAGATAACTGCCTCACAAGATTGTTGTGTGCAAAGTATTTTGCAAATATAAGAAGAGTACCACATAAGTGTTAGTTATTACCATGTGCATGTAAGAAGAATGACAAATGATACCTACTTTCAAGAAGCCTAAAATTTATTTCCAACATATACATATATGCACAAAAAGAGGAAAATATACAATGCAACATTTTTAATTATAATTACACACACACACACATTTCAATGAGGGCACCTAAGTGATACCATGGATAGAGCACTGGACCTGGAGTCAGGAACACATGAGTTCAAAACTAGTTTCAAATACTTAACTAGCTGTGTGACCCTGGACAAGTCACTTACCACTGTTTATCTCAATCTCTTCATTTGTAAAATGAGTTAGAGAAAGAAATGACAAACAGATCAAGAAAACCCTAATAGACACATAAAGAATCAGACATGACTGAAAAGACTGAACACCTACAAACAATAATGTCAATAATAGCAACCATTAAATATATACATGCATATACATATGTATATGTATATATCTTTTTCAAAGAAGTACTCACACCTCTATATTTCTTTCCTGACCCCTACTCACCTAACTTGTTTTTGTTCCTTCTGAAAATTAATTTTCACAAGTTAACTTATTCTACTCTACATTTTTTTTTGCATTATTTGGTAAAATAATCATGCGCACCTTAGAAAATCACAGCAAAACAAAACCTATCTTCTTCTAGGGATTTCTTGGGTTATCTTGTTCTGAGTCTCCTTCCTCTCTGATTCCTCTCCATCATCTTCATAGGCTTTACTCCCTCTTACAAAGAGGCAGCATGGAGTGAGTGTAGGTTGTACTTGGTCTCATAGCCAATTTGAAGCCTCAAATCCCACCTTTGATCTTTAATGAACCAGGAAAAACCAATTAACCTCTCAGACTCAATTTCTTTATCTGCAAAACAGGACTAATTATACTTGTGATGGCTACTTCACACTGTTGTTGGGAGGTTCAGGTAATATATTGTATTTAAAATGCGTTGCAGAGTAACTGAAACCTGAATGGATGCCCATCAGTTGGGGAATGGCTATATGTTATGGTATATGAATAAAATGGAATATTATTCTTCTAAAAGATCCTAGAAAGACTTACATGAACTGACAGTTAGTGAAGTGAGCGGAACCAAAAGAGAATTGTTGCTAGTAATAACAAGATTATGTGATAATCAACTGTGATGGGCATGGCTTTTTTTTTTTTTTTTTAACAATGAGGTGATCCAAAACACTTCCAATAGACTTGTGATAGAATGTGCCATTTGCATCCAAAGAGAGAACTGTGGAGACTGAATATCAATCAAAGCATAGTATTTTCACCTTTTTGTTGTTATTGTTATTTGTTGGCTTACTTGCTTTATTTTCTTTCTAATTTTTTCTCCTTTTCATCTGACTTTTCTTATGGAGTATGATGTTGAAAAGATTTGGACATGTTTAACCTAAATCACATTGCTTGCTGTCTTGGGGAGGAGGAAGGCAAGATGAGAGGGAGAAAAATTTGGAGCACAAAATTTTTGCAAAGGTGAATGTTGAAAACTCTCTTTACATGAATTTGTGAAAATAAAATACTATTTAAAAAGAATAACTCCCAAAATTATGAACAAAACATAATCATTGGGAAGATATAAAGCCTCTCAAGATGGAAAAAAATAAAGTGCTTGGCAGACCTTAAAGTCATATATGAAAGTCAGTTATTATTGTTTTCTGCTAAACAGTCATGTCTCAAATCTCATTTTTTTCTTTCACAATGTCTTTACTTTTGTTGAATCAACTGTCATGACTAAATTGAGTAATCCCCAATTATATATCATTAATCTTTTCTCTAAGTTCCAGAACTACATTTCAAAGTGCCTCTGAGTATCTCCACTTGCATGTTCCACTAACACATCTAATGTGTTACATTTAACAAAACAAATCAGCATCATTTCTCTTCTAGCAGCTGTCCCTCTAGACCTCTCTATTTTTGCTAATGGTGCCATCATTTACTGTTTCGGGAATAAAGGCTTGAAATGTTTCTTTTTTCTCATTTAATTTCCACATTCAATGAGCCACCAAGTTTTGAAGATCCTTATTTCCTAACAAAGCTTACACCCATTTCTTCCTTTACTATGACCTTCATCAAAGCCTCATCATGCCACACTTAAATTATTGGAATAGTCTCTTACCTTTCTCCTCATGCCCAGTCTCACCCTTTTTAAATTCACCTTATACATTGCCACTCTATCAATCTTTCTAAAACATTGCTTTACCCAGATTGACCCTCTGTTATTTAGGCAAAGGAAGAATATTTTGACAACTGTATTAAAGAAATGATAGAGCAAAGAGAAATTGAGAACAGGAGGCCAATTCAGAAACTAATGATAATTTCCCACCCAGTTCCCCCCATTATGGTCTTTTTTTAATTCTCTCCATCATGAATCTAGGAACCTCATCATTGGGAAATCATATCATCCTGAAAGATGTTATAAGTCTTAGTACTCCCACCCTATTAGTACCTTCTTGCCCTTCTGACTAGAAGAGCAGAGTCATGAATCCCCCTCAGTTTCTATTTAAAGAGGGAGCACAGAACAAACCTCTCCCAATTTTCTACCCAGCTGCACGCATTTTAAATTCCTTTGACTTTACCATGCCTATATACAGGGCAACTCCCCACAAACCCACTTCTTTTTAGCTTTCTTTTGTGTATCACCTTCCTCCATTAAATTGTATTTGTATCTGTATTTGTATCACCAGTCCTTACATCAGTGGTTTAAACATAGTAGACACTCAATAAATGTTACTAACTATTGCCAAAGTCCAGGGAAGAGGTGGTAGACTAGATGGTTAATGGAGAGAGATGAGAACAAAGAATAGGTTTAGAGAAAATAATGTAAAAAGAAATGTAGGATAAGAGGTAATAATTTTAGAGAAGAATTTCAAGTTTTTTTTTTTTTTTTTTATTAATAGACAAAGGATGGTAATGCATAATGGGAAGATCAAAGGAGTGACCAGTCCTATAGTTAACTGAAGTAGAGTAAAGGGGCAGATTATGGAATTTCAGAAGCATGATTTATGGAGGAAAAAAGTTATTCAGGAGATATCAGTGTGTATGTTGAAATTTCTAAACACAGGTACATAGATTGGGAAGAAGAGATAGACTGTGACCAGGATCTGAACTCCTTGACAAGAAGGAAAAATGCCTCGAGGTTGGTATATAAAAGCATAGGGATATAAATTTAGAAATAGAAGGGATCTGAAAGGTTCATACACATTTATTATTCATTTTAAAAATGAGGAATCTGTGGCTCAGAGAGTTTGGATAAATTGTCCAAGGTTACTACAATCTTGATGAGATATCTACAGATAGATAAAGTGAACCTTAAATATGAAAATGATGGCAAGGGTAGATCTGAAAGTGGGAACAAGGAGCAATGATCCCAATTATTAGAGTTGCCCAAAGTAAAAAGCATTTGGAAGGTAATGGGTTCTGCTGTATTATAGGTCTTTAGGTAAAGGTAGTTGAAAATTTCATGGGATTATTGTAAAGAGAATTTCCAGTTTTTATATATATTAGACTAATTGATTTTGGAAGTCCCTTTTAACTCTGAAATTCTGTGATTCCAACAAAGTTTCAGTGAGATAGTGTAATTGGATAAGGACCTTGAAGAATTAATGTGACATAGAAATAGAGAGGCTAGAGAAAAGCACATTGTAAGCTTGGATATTGGTGGATGAATTAATCAAGGAACCACAAACAAAGTTGCAGAGGCATTAAAGTGGAATATTCTGAGGAATAGGAAGAAATTAGTATGACAGGACTAAGTAAGCATTGAGGGAGATAAAGAGATATAGCTCTGGAAATGTAGGTCATGGCCATATTTTGTCACACTCAGGAACTCAAGACTTTATCCTTTAGGCAATGGGAGGCCATGGAAGGTTTCTAAGAATCATGTCAGCACTTTAGGAAGATACATCTGAAAGATAATCAAATATAGTCAAATTGCCTGCATTTCTTTGAAACTTGGCATTTTAGGAAATATAAAGAAAAAAAAAACATTTCTAATGGTTGATTTAGAATCTCCCTATTCTATTTTACTTATGTTTAATGTTTCAAATTTAATGCAACCAGTTGAAGATTTTAGTAATATTTGATGAATGAAAACCCAGTTTCAGAAAGTACATCCATATAGCAAAATGCATTTCAAGTGTGTAGCATTTCCTTATTTATAGTTCCTTAAAGAATTTCTCTCCTTTTGTGGATAGATTAAGCAGCACAATAGTTCTTCCTTTGCCAGCATTTCCCCTACCCCACTCCCATAGATATTAGGTCAATTTAACTTAACAATAGAGTGAATTCACTGGGATCATTTTTTTTTTTTTAATCTAAATCTTCAAGAAAACATGAGAAAAGAAAGCTAGCACAATCATATAGATAGGCTTTTCAATTTTATGATGAAATATAGCCTTTCAACTAAAATTGTTTCCAAAAGTATTCTTTATAATGAATCTTTCTTCCAATAACTATCATAATCATAACTTCTGAGATGTTCCCTTCAATAATACATCCTTATATCTGAAGCAGTTTTACTTCTGACCCCACTTCCCTCAATCTTCCTTCCCTTGTATTATCTTTCCTATTAATTTTCCCTTTCCCCCTTACTTCTACCCTCCTTTCTACTAGCCTTTCCTCTTCTCTTTTCTTTACCATTTCCTCTGTTACTTCCCTGTGGGGCAAGATAAAGTTTTACATGAAACTATGTATGTATGTATGTTATGTTCTTCCCTCTTTGAACCAAATTCAATGATATTAAGGTTCAAACAATGCTCATCTCCCTTCTTTCTTTCCCTCTAGTGTAATAGCTCTTTTGTGTTTCTTCATGTGATGTAATTTTTTTTGATTTTCCTCCTCCCCTTTTCTCTTCTGCCAGTCCAATCCATTTTCCATCCACTTAATTTCTTATGCAATTCAAGTCAACTTGAAAGGAGAGGAGAATTGTTCCCTTTAAGAATATCACTCTGAGATTGTGTCCCTTTTGATCAGGATCTCCCAGGCTTCAAGGAGTTGAGACAGAGCCCAAACCTTTCAGCATAAGAAAATCAACTCCCACAAAAATTCTAAATTCTCATTCAATAGAGGAATCCTGCTCTGAACTGTCCCAGCCCCAATCTGGTCTGATCAGCTCAGGCTATCCCAGTCCCCTTCAAGATACCCAATATAACAGCTTCCCTCAACTAAGGTCTTTGCAGATAGGTCTAGGTAGCTTGAGATCTCTGTCACTCTCAGCTGCCAGGATCCTTCTACTCACTGAGAAAGCATTTTCAGTGCCAAAACTCCATTTCCCATTAGAAACTGATTTCTATCCAACAATTTCATTTTGCAACTAATAATTCAGGAATGAGTGAATTCTTTCACTCCTAAACCTGCAGCTGATTTAAAGAGGATTCTTAACAACTCTCTTATTGCCACTAACTTCTTGATTACCAGGAATTGAGACCACTCAAACCATATCAAATTTATAACATATATTTTCTTTATGTATTCCTTTTAATTGCCTTAATAAAGATATAGTTTTCAAGAGTTACAAATATCATCTTCCCAGGTAGTGATGTAAAGAGTTTAACCTTTAAATAACATTTTTTGTTTCTAGTTTATCTTTTTATGCTTCTTTAGCGTCTTACATTTGAAGATTAAATTTTCTGTTTAGTTTTGGTTTTTTATCCAAAATGATTGAAGTTTCCCTATTTCATTGACTGACTATATTTTTCCCTCAAAGATTATGCTCAATTTTGCTGGATACTTGATTCTTGGTTGTAGTCCAAGCTCCTTTGCCTTCCAGAATATTATATTCAAGGCCTTTTGATTTTTTAATGTGGAAGCTGCTAAGACTTCTGTAATCCTGACTGTGGCCCTTCAATTTTGAATTGTTTCTTTCTGGATGCTTACAGTATTTTCTTCCTAATCTGATAATTCTGGAATTTAGCTACAATACGAATTTTTCCTTTTGAGGCCTTTTCAAAGGGTTGATTGATGGAGTCTTTCAATCACTATTTTGTTTCTGTTTCTCAGAGCAGTTTTCCTTGATGATTTCTTGAATGATGTTATTCAGGCATTTTTTTTCTTTGATAATGGCTTTTAGGTAGTCCACTGATTCTTCAATTATCTCCCATGGGTCTGTTTCCCAGGTTGTTTATTTTCCAATGAGGTATTTTACATTTTCTTCTATTTTTTTTTCCATTTTTTTCCATTTTTTTTTATTTTTTATTTTTTATTTAATAATTACATTATATTGACACTCATTTCTGTTCCGATTTTTTCCCCCTCCCTCCCTCCACCCGCTCCCCTAGATGGCAAGCAGTCCTTTATATGTTGGATATGTTGCAGTATATCCTAGATACAATATATGTTTGCAGAACCGAACAGTTCTCTTGTTGCGTAGGGAGAATTGGATTCAGAAGGTATAAATAATCCGGGAAGAAAAACAAAAATGCAGATAGTTTACATTCGTTTCCCAGTGTTCTTTCTTTGGGTGTAGCTGCTTTTGTCCGTCATTTATCAATTGAAACTCAGGTCTCTTTGTCAAAGAAATCCACTTCCATCAAAATATGTCCTCATACAATATCGTTGTCGAAGTGTATAATGATCTCCTGGTTCTGCTCATTTCACTTAGCATCAGTTCATGTAAGTCTCGCCAGTCCTCTCTGTATTCATCCTGCTGGTCATTTCTTACAGAACAATAATATTCCATAACATTCATATACCACAATTTACCTAGCCATTCTCCAATTGATGGGCATCCATTCATTTTCCAGTTTCTAGCCACTACAAACAGGGCTGCTACAAACATTTTGGCACATACAGGTCCCTTTCCCTTCTTTAGTATTTCTTTGGGATATAAGCCCAATAGAAACACTGCTGGATCAAAGGGTATGCACAATTTGATAATTTTTTGGGCATAATTCCAGATTGCTCTCCAGAATGGTTGGATTCGTTCACAACTCCACCAACAATGCATTAGTGTCCCAGTTTTCCCGCATCCCCTCCAACATTCATCATTATTTTTTCCTGTCATCTTAGCCAATCTGACAGGTGTGTAGTGGTATCTCAGAGTTGTCTTAATTTGCATTTCTCTGATCAATAATGATTTGGAACACTCTTTCATATGAGTGGTAATAGTTTCAATCTCATCCTCTGAAAATTGTCTGTTCATATCCTTTGACCATTTATCAATTGGAGAATGGCTTGATTTCTTATAAATTTGAGTCAGTTCTCTATATATTTTGGAAATGAGGCCTTTATCAGAACCTTTAACTGTGAAAATGTTTTCCCAGTTTGTTGCTTCCCTTCTAATCTTGTTTGCATTAGTTTTATTTGTACAAAAGCTTTTTAATTTGATGTAATCGAAATTTTCTATTCTGTGATCAGTAATGGTCTCTAGTTCATCTTTGGTCACAAATTTCTTTCTCCTCCACAAGTCTGAGAGATAAACTATTCTATGTTCCTCTAATTTATTTATAGTCTCGTTCTTTATGCCTAGGTCATAGACCCATTTTGATCTTATCTTGGTATATGGTGTTAAGTGTGGGTCCATGCCTAATTTCTGCCATACTAATTTCCAATTATCCCAGCAGTTTTTATCAAATAATGAATTCTTTTCCCAGAAGTTAGGGGCTTTGGGTTTGTCAAACACTAGATTGCTATAATTGACTATTCTGTCTTGTGAGCCTAGCCTTTTCCACTGATCCACTAATCTATTTCTTAGCCAATACCAAATGGTTTTGGTGACTGCTGCTTTATAATATAATTTTAGATCAGGTACAGCTAGGCCACCTTCATTTGATTTTTTTTTCATTAATTCCCTTGAGATTCTCGACTTTTTATTGTTCCATATGAATTTTGTTGTTATTTTTTCTAGATCAATAAAATATTTTCTTGGAAGTCTGATTGGTATAGCACTAAATAAATAGATTAGTTTAGGGAGTATTGTCATCTTTATTATGTTCGCTCGGCCGATCCAAGAGCACTTAATATTTTTCCAATTATTTAAGTCTGACTTTATTTGTGTGGAGACTTTTTTTTAATTTTGCTCATATAATTCCTGACTTTCCTTTGGTAGATAGATTCCCAAATATTTTATGGTATCAACAGTTATTCTGAATGGAATTTCTCTTTGTATCTCTTGCTGTTGGGTTTTGTTGGTGATGTATAAAAATGCTGAGGATTTATGGGGATTTATTTTGTAGCCAGCTACTTTGCTAAAATTATGAATTATTTCCAATAGCTTTTTGGTAGAATCTCTGGGTTCTCTAGGTATACCATCATATCATCTGCAAAGAGTGATAGTTTGGTTTCCTCATTGCCTACTCTAATTCCTTTTATATCTTTCTCAACTCTTATTGCCGAGGCTAGTGTTTCTAATACAATATTAAATAATAATGGTGATAGTGGGCAACCTTGCTTCACTCCAGATCTTACTGGGAAAGGTTCCAGTTTTTCCCCATTGCATATGATGCTTACTGATAGTTTTAAATATATGCTCCTGACTATTTTAAGGAAAAGTCCATTTATTCCTATGCTCTCAAGTGTTTTTATTAGGAATGGATATTGGATTTTATCAAATGCTTTTTCTGCATCTATTGAGATGATCATGTGGTTTTTGTTTGTTTGGTTATTGATATAGTCAATTATGCTAATAGTTTTCCTAATATTGAACCAGCCCTGCATTCCTGGTATAAATCCTACTTGGTCATAGTGTATTATCCTGGTGACAATTTTCTGTAATCTTTTTGCTAATATTTTATTTAAGATTTTAGCATCAATATTCATTAGGGAGATTGGTCTATAATTTTCTTTCTCTGTTTTCAGCCTACCTGGTTTAGGTATCAGTACCATATCTGTGTCATAAAAGGAGTTTGGTAGGACTCCTTCAATCCCTATTTTTTCAAATAGTTTATATAACATTGGAGTTAATTGTTCTTTAAATGTTTGGTAGAATTCACATGTAAATCCATCTGGTCCTGGGGATTTTTTCTTAGGGAGTTGATTGATAGTTTGTTCTATTTCTTTTTCTGAGATGGGACTGTTTAGGATATTTACTTCTTCCTCTGTTAGTTTGGGCAAGCTGTATTTTTGGAGGTATTTTTCTATTTCATTTGAGTTGTCGAATTTATTGGCATAAAGTTGGGCAAAGTAACTCCTAATTATTGCTCTAATTTCCTCTTCGTTAGTGGTGAGTTCTCCCTTTTCATTTTTAAGACTAACAATTTGATTTTCCTCTTTCCTTTTTTTAATCAGATTTACTAAGGGTTTGTCTATTTTGTTGGTTTTTTCATAGAACCAACTCTTAGTTTTATTAATCAATTCAATAGTTTTTTTACTTTCAATTTTATTGATCTCACCTTTTACTTTTAGAATTTCAAGTTTAGTGTTTGACTGGGGGTTTTTAATTTGTTCCTTTTCTAGCATTTTTAATTGCAAACCCAATTCATTGACCTTCTCTTTCTCTATTTTATACAAATAGGCCTCTAGAGATATGAAATTTCCCCTTATTACCACTTTGGCTGCATCCCATACATTTTGGTATGATGTCTCATTATTATCGTTTTCTTGGGTGAAGTTATTAATTATGTCTATGATTTGCTGTTTCACCCAATCATTCTTTAGTATGAGATTATTTAGTTTCCAATTATTTTTTGGTCTACTTCCCCCTGCTTTTTTGTTGAATGTAATTTTCATTGCATCGTGATCTGAAAAGGATGCATTTATTATTTTTGCCTTACTGCATTTGAGTTTGAGGTTTTTATGTCCTAATATATGGTCAATTTTTGTATAGGTTCCATGAACTGCTGAAAAGAAAGTGTATTCCTTTCTGTCTCCATTACATTTTCTCCAGAGATCTATCATATCTAACTTTTCTAGTATTCTATTTACCTCTTTGACTTCTTTCTTATTTATTTTGTGGTTTGATTTATCTAATTCTGAGAGTGCAAGGTTAAGATCTCCCACTATTATAGTTTTACTGTCTATTTCTTCTTGCAGCTCTCTTAGTTTCTCTTTTAAGAATTTAGATGCTACCCCACTTGGTGCATATATGTTTAATATAGATAGTGCTTCATTATCCATGCTACCCTTTAGCAAGATATAGTGTCCTTCCTTAGCTCTCTTAATTAGGTCAATTTTTGCTTTAGCTTGATCTGAGATCAGGATGGCTACCCCTGCTTTTTTGACTTCACCTGAAGCATAGTAGATTTTGCTCCAACCTTTTACCTTTAACCTGCATGTATCTCCCCGCTTCAGGTGTGTTTCCTGTAAACAACATATTGTAGGATTCTGGCTTTTAATCCATTCTGCTAACCGCTTCCTCTTTATGGGGGAGTTTACCCCGTTCACGTTTATGGTTAGAATGACCAATTCTGTATTACTTGCCATCTTGTTAACCCCGGTTTATGCTTTTCTCCCTTCTTTCCCCTTTCCCCCCCTTCCAAGTATTAAGCTTGTGAGCACCCCTTGCTTCTCACAGCCCTCCCTTTTTAGTGTCCCTCCCCCCGCCTTAGAGTTCCTCCCCCTATCTTACCCCTTTCCCTCCCAGTTCCCATATTCCCTTCCGCTTAGCTTATTCCTTCCCTTTCCACTTTTCCCTTCTCACTTTTCAATGAGATGGGAGAAGTTTCACCATAGATTGAATATGTCTTAAGATTTTTCACTTAAAGCCAATTCTGAAGGCAGTAAGATACCCACTATATTCATCCCCCTCCATTCTTTCTCTCAGATATAATAGGTTTCCTATGCCTCTTCATGAGATGTACTACCCCCACTTTACCCTTTTTCTGGTACAATGTCCTTTCCACATCAATTTCTAGAACAAGGTATACATGTATTCTTTATACATCTATATAGTCAAAATATAGTTCCCAAGATTAATCTTTACCTTTTTAGATTTCTCTTGAGTTCTATATTTGTAGATCAAACTTTTTGTTAAGTTCTGGTTTTTTCATCAGAAATAGATGAAATTCGCTTACTTCGTTGAATGTCCATCTTCTTCCCTGGAAAAAGATGCTCATTCTCGCTGGGTAAGTTATTTTTGGTTGCATACCAAGTTCCTTAGCCTTTCGGAATATCATATTCCAGGCCCTTCGATCTTTTAATGTGGATGCTGCCAGATCCTGGGTGATCCTTATTGTGGCTCCTTGATACTTGAATTGGGTTTTTCTAGCCGCTTGCAATATTTTTTCTTTCATCTGAGGGTTCTGGCATTTGGCCACTATATTCCTTGGTGTTTTGATTTTAGGATCCCTTTCAGTGGGTGATCGATGAATCCTTTCAATGTTTATTTTTTCCTCTGTTCCTATGACTTCTGGGCAGTTCTCTTTGATAATTTCCTGGAAGACAGTGTCCAGGCTCTTTTTTTCATCATGTTTTTCTGGGAGTCCAATGATTCTCAGATTGTCTCTCCTGGATCTGTTTTCCAGGTCTGTTGTCTTTCCCAGAAGGTATTTCACATTTTTCTCCATTGTTTGATTTTTTTGGATTTGCTTGACTGATTCTTCTTGTCTCCTCGAGTCATTCAATTCCACTTGTTCAATTCTGATTTTCAGTGAAGTATTCTCTTCACTCACTTTTTTAAAATCTTTCTCTAATTGTCCAATTGAGTTCTTTTGTTCCGTGGAATTTTTTTCCATTTCGCCAATTTTGTTTTTTAGAGAGCTGTTTTCTGTTTCCAGTTCACTAATCCTATTTTTCAAGGATTTTACTTCTTTATCCACTCTCTCTTTAACTTTCTCCAGGCTCTTTTGCCAAGCCTCCCTCTCCTTTTCCCAAGCCTCACTCTCCTTTTGCCAAGCCTCACTCTGCTTTCCCCATTTTTCTTCTAGCTTCCTTGTGAGAGCCTTTTTAATCACTTCTATGAGGTTCATCTGTGCTGAGGAACAGACAATCTCCTCCTTTGCGGATTCACCTGGGGACTGCCTGTTTTTAGTCTCCTCAGGATTTAGAGTCTGCTCTCTATCTGTGTAGAAGCTGTCAAGGGTTAAAGTCCTCTTCAGCTTCTTGCTCATTCTGTCTATTAATCAGAGACAAACTACCAAAGAAAAACAGAAAAAACTGGAGTCTTTCTTTGGGGGAGGGGCTGGGTGTGTTACCGAGCTTCCTCTACAGACTGCAGGGGGCAGCAGTGAGGCACTAGCAGGACTGTGCTGCGCCTGCGCTCTGAGATCCCAGAGCGTGCTGAGTCACTGAGGGGGGGGAAGGGGGGGCGGCCAGGTCCTGAGAGACTCCAGCTGTTTGGGGTTGTATTCTTCAGCCCAGGTGTTTTTAGCTTCTCTGCTGGGCTGTTGACTTGCTGCTGGAACAAAGTATCCAAACCTGTAGCGAAGCTCTCCCCGCAGAGATGGCTGCAATCACTCTCCACCCCCTCTCCAGTCTGCTCCTGTGCCCTCACTGCCGCTGCCCGCCGCCTGCGCCCGATCTAAAACCGCCCCAGCCCTCCAGTAAAGACAGACCTTTCTTGGCGGATCTCAAGGATGGCTTCTCTTGGTAACTATTTGTGGGTTTTTTTCAGTCAAGCATTGATTCAGAGGCTTGTAATGAAGTGGATAGTGAGAGAAAGCGCGGAGCTTATGCAACTGTGAGCCTCCTCTCCGCCATCTTAACCGGAAGTCCATTTTTTTCAATTTTGTTTGATTCTTGATGTCACATTAAGTTATTAGCTTCCACTTGTTCATTTCTAATTTTAATGAATTATTTTCTTCAGTTAGCTTCTTTTCCATTTGGTCAGTCCTACTTTTAAAGGAATTGATTTCTTAAGTAGATTTTTGTCTCCATTTGGCCAATTCTAATTTTTTTTAAGGATTTGTTTTCTCTAGTGTAATTCCCCACATATATATTATTCAATAAATCTATATTAAGAAGTTGTTTTCTTCAACTTTTTTTCTTTTCATAATTCTCCTTCATATTTCTCATTTCTTTTCCTATTTTTTCTCTCACCTCTCTTGCTTGATTTTTAGAATCATTTTAATCTTTTTTAAGAGAGAACTTTTTGACCTTGACACCAATTCATATTCCTCTTTGAGGTTTCAAATATAGGAACATTGCCATTGCTATCTTCTTCTGGATTTGTGTTCTAATCTTCCCTGTTGCCATGGTAGCTTCTATGATCAGGGCTTTTGAGGGGTTTTTTGCTCATTTCTAAAAAAGTTAATCTATGTTCCTATGGCACAAGGAGCATTGTCTCAAGCTTCTTTTGCAGGGGAAGAGAGACCTCTCACTGACTTTGAGTGCTGAAGCCAAAAATGCTGCTTGCTTTCCTCTGCTCTGAGTTTGCCTGAGCTAGTTAACCCTGTAGTGCTGAGGTTTGGGGGCTCATAATTTGCCTTTTGTATTGGAGCTGGAGGTCTCATATTTGGCCTGCTAAACCACTAGCACATTGAACTAAGATGGTGGAGCCTCATCTACTGAAATATGCTTTGGCTAAGAGCCTCCTGATATATTACTAACACCCTACCTGTTCTGGGCCATAGTCTACTTTTACCTAAGTGAGACAGACCTTTCTTAAAGTCCTGCTAAGTTATTTTAAGTTTAATTCTGTCATTTGAATCTGCCTAGAGGCTTGGTTTAATGTTGTTTCTGAGGAAAACTGGGAAGAACTCAGGCAACTTCTTGGATTCTTTCCACCATCTTAATGAACACAGTTTATAGCCCTTTGGACATAATCCAAAATGCTCTCCAGAATGTTCACATCAGTTTACAACTCTACCAACAATGCATTAGTGCTCAAATTTCCCCACATCTTCTTCAGTATTTATCATTTTCCCTTTTTGTTATTAGTCAATCTGATATGTGTGAAGTTGTTTTAATTTTCATTTCTCTAATGAATAGTGAGTTAGAGCATTTTATATGAATATAGATAGCTTAATTTCCTCATTTGAAAACTGTCAGGCAACTTTTTAATACTTAAGTTATAGATACTGTGGAAATCATAATTCTTTGATTATTGACTTCTATTGTCTATTGTTGTCAAACAAGCACCCCAGATTTCTAATTTCTCTCCAAGGCATCCTTCTAATTTCTATTCTGTTACTACAAAAAATAAATAAAGCAAACAACAACAACAAAAGCAGTGTATTAAACAATTGCTTATTTCTTCCAAATCTATTTTCTTCCTTGCTCTTCTGAGAACATGAAAGCAATATAATTTTGTCACAAGTAAAGTATAGGAAAGAGAATATGTTGTAGGAAAGAAGCAAGGTATAATCAAAAGGACTCTAGACTTGAATTTTGGAGTGGTGGACTCACATTCTGAGTTTAATAATAAGTGGCCATCCATAGTCACTTGCTCTCTCTAACACTCAGGTTCCTTATCTGAAAAATTATAACCTTTTTACTATTTACTTGATAGAGATTTTGTGAGGTTTATTTGTTGTATCTTAAAGTATTATATAATTATATGATTATTATTATGTTCCCAAAGGCTTTGTCCTGAGCCTTTTGCTCTTCTCTTTCATTATTTCTCTTTTAATAATCTCATCAATTCTCAAGGGATTAATTATTATTTATATATAATGGCTGCTGAATCTCTATAGTAAATCCTATTAAGCTATAATTTGTTATTGTTCTCTGTTAAATAACTATAATTAGATGTGATGTGAAAATCTGAAACTCTATAACTGCAAAACAAAACTTCTCTCCCTTCCAATCACCCCAAAACAAAACAAAACAACAACAAAAAACAAACAATTGAGCACTCTTCCAAACTTCTCCATTAAGGCATCAACTCACATTTCTTTTTCTCTAATTCCTATTAAAACCCATCTCCAATTTTCTCTTCTCATTCATTTCTTAACTTTTAATTTATCTTCTAAGTTCATTACTTATCTGATATTTCTATTTTCAAAGTTATTAACCATCTTTGAATTGTTAAACACATTATTCCTATCCTGAGCTCTTTATAACATTTGGCACTGTTGATAAGCCTTTCCTTCTAGATACTTTCTCTGTGGGCATTTGTAACACAGATTTCTCCAACTTCTCTTACTTGATTGGTTACTCCTCCTCAGTATCAGTTAGCTAGACCATCATCCATATCCTGCCCTCTAACTAAAAGTATTCTGGAAGACTGTTTGGTGTCCTCTTCTCTCTATATACTTGATGATCTTATTAGGTCCTATGAATTTAGTTAACCTATCTATACATAAGATTCCCACATCTTTTTAGCTAGTCTTAGGTCTCTCTGCTAAGCTCCAATCCATCCCCACAAACTGCCTTTTGAATATTTCTACTTATACTCTTGTTGATAACTCCCCCTTCAAATATCCAAAACAAAACTATTTGTCTCTTTAAACCCAAATTCTTCTTAATTTTCTTATTTCTATTAAAGCTACCACCATAATTCCGGTCACTGATGCTTATAAACTGGAGTCACTTTCAAATCCTAGTCTCCCTTGAAGTAAGCTAAGTTGCTAAATCTTGTTGCCATTACCTATACAAAATCTCTTGAATCTCCTCTCTTCCTTCAACTCACATAATCACTGTTGTAGGTCCTTATCACATAGTATCTAATCTAGTAACTTTCAAAGTGTAGTTTGAGAACCTCTAGGGGTCCTTGAGATACTTTTGGGGAGTTCATGATGTCAAAATTTTTTCCTAATAATTCTAAAGCATTTTTATTTCCACTATGGAAAATATCAATAGCTATGTAAAATAAACAAATATTACTTGGTGTTTTTAATAAATTTTAATACCATAAAGAGATCCTGACACCAAAAAGTTTGAGAACCATTGCTCAAAACCTTTCCTCTCCTAATTGGTCTCTTCTCAAGTTCTCATACTCCCTGACTACTTTGATCAATAAATCTATGTTCTACAATGATTGTAAACTGTGTAAATTGTAAACAAGTGTGGCTATATCATTACTCTACTCAAACTTCGGTAGCTTCTTATCACTGTTCGGTAATTAAAGTTCTGTATTAGCTCATTCCCACATATCTTCACAGACTGATTTTATCCTATTCCTGCTAATTCATGTTATAGTCCAGACAAACTAGCCTCCTTATTCTAATCACCACTTTCTGTGCTCTCAGCAGAATTGTTTCTTAATTCAGGTTGTCTCCTCTGCCTCAACAGCTTTCAATCATCATCTCTGCATCTTGGAATCCTTGGCTTTCTCCTAAATAAATCTCAATTGTCAGCTCCTATGTGACCTTTCCAGTTGTTAGTGTCTCCTGTATCCTGAAATTATGCTGCACAATAATTTTATATTGATATATCTGTGCAAATGCTGTATATTTCTTTATCTTTGCAAATTCTTTCTCTCTATAAAATAAAAGATCAATATAGGCAAGAACTATTTTTCTTTTTGTAACACTAATGTCCTGCAAAATGATTTGTACACAGTAATACTTAATAAATGATTGTTTAGTTGTTGAATAAGTGATTGCTTGTTGGTTATATTAATATATTCCCAGTCACCTGTGTGATTCCACATCAATAACTTTGGAGGCATTCTCTATGCTGCATTCTCTTGCCCCTAAACCCATTTCTAATCATTTGCTAAGTCATTTGGATTCCATCTTCACATCATTTCTTGCATCCATACTTTTCCATAAATTCTTATCATTCCAAGTATGTTTAAATACTTAATTTAATCTCCTAATTTTGCCAAGGTATTCTGTTTTATTTAATATTTTCACTTCTAATTTATGGTCATTTAAAATTTGATCAAACAAAAGGAACCTGGGCAAGGGATAAGTGAGTAAAGAGCTATGGATCTGAATAAAGGGTTATTCCAATAATATTATGGGTCAACATGTATCTGACAAGGCCATGTTCAGGTGCTCTGGAAACTCAAGAACTGTTCAATCAATTTGTAAGTTAGAAGTGAGGCTTCAGAATCTTGGATATATAGTCTGATAATGTTAGATGGCAATTCTTTCACTTTGTCACAAGTAACTCTTGACCTACTGCAATGCTCTCTAACCCCCTTCTAGATGAATTAAGAATTTATAAAATAGAATGGATTCCATTCCTGAATAGCCAAAGTAAACCCCTCCTGTTTTTCCTATAGCAAATGAAGAAATTCTTTATCCATGATCCAAAATAACACAAAAAATAATCAATCAAAAGCATAGATGTTTCAGTTCCAGAAAATGCTGACCAGATTTGAAATGTAGGCATTCTTATTTCACTACTAAAAATGAAAACTAAAAAGACAAAAAAACATAGCTCTTAATCAAGTCCTAAATGCATTGTAGGGGGAGCCTGACAGTGTGAGTTCAAGCTGTGGCTAGTGGGGCATAAAGGAATTGATGGCATATGTACCTTGGAGGAAATTAGAGTCAAGAACAAATAGGGTCAGGATAGAATTCCCCAGGAGGATTTTGAGAGAGGTCAGAAGGGAGAGTTATTCTTTCATCTAATCAGCCCTGTCCCAGAGCGCAGTCACTAACATGGAGAAGAAAGGAAATCTTTTTAAAAGAGATCAGTTCTTGATCACTGGGCTTTCTCAGAAAATGGAATGTTTATCTTCCTCAGAGCTTAACACTGGATGGAATAAATAGAAATATGGCCTTGAAGTCAAGAAGCTGTGGTTCAAATATTTGGTTGTGTGATTGGCAGTCACTTTTTAGGGCACCCTAGACAACCTTTCAAGTCTATAAGTTAAGGAGAAGATATTAGGGAAAGCTAAAACATAGAGGTCCCATCCTAAAATAGCATCAACAGCAGCAGCAGCAACCATAGAACCACACTAAAAATGGTAATCTACTTAAATTATGTCTTTATAAATATTTTATTTATAAATAAATATAAATATAAATCCTTATATGGATGAATGGAATAAAACTAAAGCAAATGTCCTAAAACCACACAAAATTAAAGGTGAGGCAATCTGATATAAGCTAGAAGAACTTAGGACTTCATAGGGAAGTGACATCAAACAGGCCTCCATTAGATATACAAGGTTTGATTATAGAAGGTAAGAATTGAACTAAGTCCTAACGGATGAACAGGAGTTAAATAACCATAACAGTAGCAAAAAGTAGTGAAATATCATGAAGGCAGAATTGAGTTCATGAAAAAATATATCACCCTAATTTAAAAGCATTTATATGCATATGAATGTATATGTATATATGTTAGAAATTAGAATAAAATCAGGTTAGATTATTGAAGGTTCTGAAATTTAGATAAATTACTTACTTTATCCAATATGCAATAAGGAAATATTTCTGGTTTTGGTAAGAATAATGCCAGTGCATTAATTTAGGAAAATAGTTGTCTGCAAGCCATATAGACTGAAGTCAGAAAGGTACACTGAAAAACAAATTTCAGTCATGAAATAGTGGGGCCTAAGGAGTAGTAGATAGAAGAAAAAAATTAAAGGAAAAGATTGGTAAAACAAGGTGATTAGATATGAAGAGGGAAAGGAAAGCAAAGAGACAAAGATAACTTCAAGGTCTCAAGTACATTGGGGAGCCCCAGTTAAAAAAATCCCTGGCATTAATCATCTATTTATAAAGTTAGCAAGCAATTCTAAATTGCACTCAATTAAATAGACATTAAGTGAATATGATGTTCCAGGTACTAGGCTAGACAAAAGAGACAGAATGGCATAGTGGTCAACAATGTAATCTCGGAGTCAGAAAGACCTGAGTTTCAGTTTCACCTCATATTTATTAACTGTGTGACCTCAGGTAAATTAATTAAACTTTCTGAATCTTGGTTTTCTTATCTCTCATTAGGAATAGTATTATTTGCATATACTTTCTTCACAGTTATGAAGACAACCAAATGAGAAAATTTGTGTTAAATGACTTGCAAATATTAAAGCATTATATAAGTATAATAATCACAATGATAGATAACTATTAGCTATTGAAGAGCACTTACAAGAGAAGTCATACATTGTGCTTAAAATTTTACAACTAATGTGATCCTCTCAACTATCCTGGAAGGAAGGGGCTATTATTATCCCCATTCAATAGATGAGAAACTGAGGCAAACAAGTTAAATGACTTGCCCAAGGTAATACCTCTAATAAGTGTCTGAAGTCAGATTTGAACTTAGATTTTCCTGACACCATGCCTAGTACTCTATTCACTGTACTATCTAGCTATCCTATCTGATTGTTGTTATTAAAATAATTTAAACTTAAAGACTTAAATTAAAGTTAAAAATTAAAAATGACAATTGTTGACCTCAAGAAACTTATCAGGAGTTATGACATGCACAAATATGCTATAAAGTAGAATGTGGAGGTATGGAGGAACAGTGGAAAGAGCCCTACCTCTATAACCAGAAGAATCAGAAGAGCTGAATTTAAATCCTCCTGGAACGTATGATCTGTATGACTTTGAGAAAACCCTTAATATGCCATAGTCTTCATCCATATGATGAGGGATGGGGGGGGGTGCTACTAGGTAACCTCAAACTATTTTTCTATGAACCTATGATTTCTTTCATGATTCTTTGATAAAAACAGAAGATGAATCCAGAATAAATAATCTAATAAAATCCAAGAGGAAAGAAGGTTTCAGCTGGCGTGGAGGGCTGTGTGTGTGTATGTGTGTATGTGGTGTGTGTAATTCAGAAATTTTTCATGGAGAAGGTCACAGCAGAGATTGATATCAAAAGGAGAGATTTTGAAGGGGCAGTGGATGCAGCACTCACACATGGAAGATTTAGGGAACTATATCTCAAATGGAAACTTATTCTCTCTAGTTTGTGGCTGTGGGCAACCTATGCACACAATGAACTATAGAAATGTCTAATTTAAAAGCAAATGGACATCATACAAGCACTTCGATGCCAGGATCCCCATTTAACTATTAACAGCTGTAGTCTATTGTTCCACATATTTACTCTGTTCAAAAGAAGATTGAGCCTATGCTAGCTGTGGCTCTTATGAACCACCCCGAGATGTTGACGTACAGAATGAAAGTAGTGTGCATTTGGAGAGCAGACATTTTCGCCCCCTTCAATTAAGTTGACCCATGGTCTTGCTATAAAGCATTGATGTCTGTATTATAAAACTGTGATCAGTTACACCATGGTGAATTCTTACTCTCCTCCCAATCGATAGTAGAAAAAGAGGTCAGATTTGGGAAAAAAATAAAATTGATTTACACTGAGAACAAAGCCCTTTTTACTTCCTTGCTACTGCAGTTTCTCTTCTCTCTATCAATAAAGTCTGAGTAAACACTAGGTCTGAGTAAATACCTTGTGAGCTAGCCTCCTCCTTGTTTATATGCTTACTGCCCTGCCTGCCCTCTTCCTGCCTCACCTTCTGGCACATAAAGGTGTTCTGTTTTGCTACTTACCCCATATGGGAGCTGATTATTAAACTGTTTTGTAAAAGTGATCTATCATGTTGTTTTAGCTGCATCACCTATTTATGATTTTGGTACCCTTTGGGGGAACCCCTTCTGTCTTGGAGCACATCCATTCAAAATTGCGGTGTAATCATGTCAATTTCAAAGGCCCAGAGAAAAGTTAAAGATAATAAATTGACCAATTTTTTTTTGCCAAAAGACTCAGATAATCAGAGAGGTTGTCTAGACATCTTCCCCTTTCTACATATGAGAGGGAAAAAGACCCAGCTAGATAGTACTATCCAAAGGGCTCAAATTGATTAGTGGCACAGTCAAAATATCTAATCATATATTAATTATTATGTCGCAATAATAAATAAAAATAACTTGTTTTCAGTAGGTTTTTAACCAATATTCATGTGTCTATATAATTTTAAACTTGAAAACAAAAACAAAAACAACTGTTGTTTTATCCTTTTCCTCCTTGCTGGTAGAATTACTTCTGGGATTTTATATTCTATTGGAGGAGAGAGAAGAATAGGAAACAACATGGTAAAATATTTACCAAAAAATACAAAGGAATATTTGGAGAAGTAGTAAGTACTAACTACTATGAAAGCTCAAAACAAAATGGAACTCTGATAGAAGTTGGCACTTGAACTGACACTTGGAGGAATGTAGGGATTCTAAGAAACAAAGATGAGGGGATAGGAAATATTCTAGGAATACTAGAAAGTCTTTGTCAATGTGCAAGGCAGGAGAAAGGACTACCAAACTGAAGATGTTCAGAGCCATTGTGTCCAATTAGCACCATGCCCTACATATATGGAACCATTGATTAGAGTCAATGGTGGAAAAGTTTCAAATAATGCAGATAAGTTCACTTACCTTGGTAGGATAATTCTCAGGAGTGTATACATTGATAATGAGATTGTGAGAGTTAGCTCAGTCTGACTGTATAAATGGCTCTTAAGGAGAGTGGGAAAGAAGAGAACATTGCGTACAAGTGAACAAGAAGAAGAGCTCTTATACACTTTGGAATGCAAAGTTTATAAGAGAAAGTCATGGGAAATCTATCTGAAAAGATGAGGTGAAATCAGATTGTAAAGAGCTTTAATTTTCAAACAGAGTTGGAATTTTATGCTAGAGGAAGTCAGAAGCTATTTAAACTTCCCTTGATCACTGCAGAGACATGGTCAGGTCTTTACTTCTCTAATATATTGGTTATTCATATGTTTTACTTGTCCCCTTACTAGACTTTGCCTTGAGGCAATGATTAAATCAAACCAGAAAGTGTATCCCCTAATATTTTTGTACATGCACACATTTAAAAGATATTTGCACAATTGAACTGACTGAACTATTTCATAAAGCTAAAGCAAGGCCTTAGAACTATATATTCATTTTTTCATGGTTAAATGTATCCTTTGAACCTGAAATAATTAAACATTAAAAACAAAAAACCATCCCTTCTTGAGGACAACTAGTATAATGCTGGAGAAACTGAGCAAGACAGAGATTAGAGACCAATTTAATAGTTTACTAAATGAAGAAAATTTCTCAGACCAAATGATCCATGTTTGGTCCCAGGTGAACAAGACTATCGTCTCAAAGAATCCAACCCTGAGTATGGGGACAGCAAGACTCTTTTATAGGGTAACAAGAACAATGACATAATGGGGGAGGTACCTGGATGGGGAATGACCTGATGAGGGAAGGCATCTAGGATAATACAATGGAGGGGGAGGTACTGGAGAGGTTACTGATATTCTAATGAAGTCTAAAATGTATAAACCTTTATCCTGTCAAACATTAAGAAGGAATGACTATAACCTAAAGATATAAAACCTTTATCTCATCAACATTAAGAGGGAAAGTTATAACCTGAGGCAGAGTAACTAAATAGGACAATGGAGAAACTGGATCAGAACATTAAAAGGGAACCATTCCATAACACTACATGGTGCTGTAAGTAGGACACTGTCCCTGCAGTCAGGAAGGTTTAAGTTCAAATCTAATCTCAGATGGTTAACTTTTACTAGCTATGTGTCCCTGATCAACTTAACCCTAAAAAAAAAAAAAAAAAAAAAAAAAAGAAAAAAGAAAAAAGAAAAAAGAAAAAAAAAAAAAAAAACCCAGACAAACAGAATCTCTTCTTTGACTTTATTAGATAAAGGATTTGGGACTATGTTTTGGTCATGCCCAACTCTTCATGTTTCTTGGCAATGATACTGGCAATGATTTGTCATTTTTTTCTCCATTTTATTTTACAGTTGAAGAAACTGAGGCAGACAAGGTTAAATGACTTGTTCAAGATCACATACCTAGTAAATGTCTAAGGCTGGATCATAAAGCATTTTACATTCTTGTTTCAGATGGCAGGTCATAGTAGATGTTAGAAGAATCTAGAGAAAGATGTCATTGTAGTAGTGATGAGTATGACTATCAGTGGAAATTTACAGGGACTTTCAGTCTCCTCAAATAATTAGCTATTTTTATCCAAATTTCTACATGGGCCTAGAAACATCTATACTCTTATGTAAGTCTGCTGTCCAATTAAGTCTATATATCTGCATGGGTATGTAAAAGGATCCTGACATCATTTCAGGTGTAGACACTTCATTAAAGTATATTGATTACTTATTGAAATGTTGTTCTTTTTCAGTCTGAGTGTTTGTAATTGATTTTAAGTTAATGCAATAAAAGATCTAGTGTTTAACCTTGGGAAAATAACTATTTTTAGTTTTCATTATCTTGCTAAATGTCATTAAGATCAGTGTTATGTTTTTGCTTCTGAGGCAAAACATGAACAGACTTAAGATAATGAACAGAAATGTATATATTTCCCAGTGTCAGTTCTACTTTCCTGATAATTGGGATTTATATTTTTAAAAAAGAGCAGACATATGCATGTTTGGACAGAAATAATGACAATAAATTCAGTTCATTTCTATTAAAAATTAAATTAACTTTATTTAAAAGAGACTTGAATGCCAATTTACACAATTAGTTTTTAATTAGGAACCATTTTACACTGAAATTTATTTTGGTGCCTAAAGTATCATAATATTTTTTATTCCCTTAGCCATAGTTTCTTTTGGGATATTTTTTTGTTTCATTCTCATATGATCATAGTTAGAGTATCCTCTATTCTTCTGGTTGTGTATTATCCTCTTCATATTATTTGATAAAGATCTTTTTATATGACTATGTACTTCTTAGACTTGTCTATCTTAATAGCATTATAATATGCTATTATATTAAGGTGACCAAGATTTATTTAACTATTCTCCTATTGGACATTTACACTGATAATAATAATTTCATTGTTTGGAAAGTGTTTAAAAAAAGACAAAAAAAGAGTTATTGAAAAATTTTTATAACAGAATACAGTTGATTTTCAACAAAGGGCTGATATCTGTAGGAATTGAGAAGCCCCAGGAAATGAAATATATATTTTTTGCTATAATTTTCCTTGGAATAGGAATGGTCACAAAATATGAGCATGTAATATGATTATAATTTATGTTTAAGATCTGTCTCATTGTTGTGAAAGCCTCAATTTTTCTTCCAAATGTTTTGAGATGATATCAGAAACTCTCTTCTACTTAACTTTATTCCAAGAAGGAAGTGCTTAACTGGCAACAAATTTAAATTTTATGCTTGTATATAAAGATACATATTTCTTGGTTTAGTCATATTTGCCATTACAACTTATTATGTCACAAAGAAAAACATCACCAATTATATATTTACTAAATGATATGAATGTTGAATGTAGCTAGTAAAATAATTTCACTATGAGATGGCACTGTCTTGTGAGGTATAAACTATATAGTACCATATATGATAGGAGATTAAAGAAATGTATAAATCACTGATGTCATAGGTGTTGTAGTTACATATTAACAATGATACACACACATACATTCACATACACGCATATATATAATATATGTATATATATATATATTAATTGAGATAAATATCCATAGTAGAATCACCATGTACATCCATAAAAACATATTGTGGATATAAGTTTGAACTTAAAGAAAAACTGTCACATCATACAGATTAAAAAACTAAAACATTCTGGGAATATTTCAAAGAGAGGTTAAGGCTTTCAACATAAACTTGAGGGTTTTTTAAAATTTGTTTTAATATAGATGGAGATATGATTCAATTATCTTTGTATTTTCAAATGATTTTTGTAGGTGAGGAAATCTAAAAATTAGATGAAGGAATTATGGTGGTAAGTTAAAGTGAAGATCCATGAAAGCAGAAACAATATAGTAAATGGAGTTTACCATAGGCTATCTAGATAAAAAGAGAAAATTCACAAGAACTTTGGGGAGTAGATTACAAGTCTGACATGAAGTCATGATGTGTTTGGAGGTGACTTTTCTATATATATACATATATATATGTATATGTATATGTATATGTATATGTATATAACATGTAGTAAGCTAAAATTCATCAAGGAAAATCATCTTTGGAGGAAAGAAGAAACTGTCTAAGCTTTTCAATTCACAAGTAGAAATAATTATAATCAGGAGGAAAAGAAGTTATTTTAAGAGACTAGTGTGTACACACAGGGAACATCAACTCGCATACATTTTTAAACAATATCTATGGAAGATGGAAGCTAAAGTATATAATGCCAAATAAGTACAATAACATGGAATAATACTGCAAGCATAGCATTTGGCATACTAGAGATGATGGAAAGATTTATGACAAGATACTGGAGTAAAACTTTCTGAATGAACTCAGCTTTCTCCTCTCACCACCATAAAATGAATTAGAAATGCTTCAAATGGACTAATAAAGCAATAAAAAAAGGAGAAAAAAGGAAATATTTAGGAAACAACTCATAGAAAATTTTAAAGAAAGAGTTGTATTACCATTATTCTAGCAACACTACTACTACTCTACTCATGGACTGTACATGCTAGTGTTGTCTCAGTAGCAATTAAGTCACAACAAATCTGATACTAATTGCAGATAGAGTGCACAATCACTGAGAACCTTTGCGGCAAACGTAGTTAATCATAGCTACTAATCCCCTCTTTCACCCTTGATATTTATACTCTAGTTTCCATGTTGTAATGACTACAATAGCTACTGAAAAAGAAATTTAGAAAAAAAATGGTAATGAGGTAGAGAAGCACCAAAAGACAAAACAAACAATCAAAAAAAGTCATGAAAACCAATTAGGTAACTGAGAAAGTGTGACAATGAAAAACTTCTAGTTAAATGAAGAAGTACCATAAGATGAGAATGCTAGATAAAACTGGCAAAGAAGATAACATATGAAAGATGAATGATAGGGCACATAGCAAATAATGAATACAAGGGTATGGCATAGTTCTGCAACATCTGCATTTCTGTAACATCTAAGTCTAGAAACCTAGTATAGGGAATGAAGTGTCTACAAAGAATCTCATAATGATTGGAAGACACAATGGAAAAAAAAAAGAAGGAAGAGATTAAGAATAGAATAGTTACCTTAGAAGAGAAAATGAGAAAACTTAAAATGAATAAGTATGGAGGAGTCAGAAATCAAAAATTGTAATGCAGAACTGAACCAGAGTCCAGTCATTGTGTGCATTCATAGAGTGTTATTGATATAATTCCTCATAAAAATAAGGAGAGGTATGAGGGATGTGTAATGGCAGAACATTTGAGAGCCTCTAGAGTGTATGTGGACATTCTATAAGTGGATTTTTTAAATCTTCTAAATACTTGGTGAGCAGTTGTTATCTCATTTTAGTTATTTCCAATTCTCCCTGACTCCATTGGGATTTTCCTGGCAGCTACTGGGATGGTTTGCCATTTCTTCCTCCAGGTCATTTTTTAGATAAGGAAACTGAGGCAAAGATAAGACCTTGTCTAAGGTCACATTGCTGGTAAATGTCTAAAGCCAAATTTGAGCTTTAGGAAAGATGAATCCCCTGATTTCAGACCTGACACTCTCTAAACTGTGCTACCTAGCTGTGTGATGGGTGTATTCTTTTCACTTGGTTGAAATTATGTAACTGGAACTGGGGAAACCTTCCAAAGGCTTTAGCTTTGGACTCTTGCTCTTTGGTTGGACAGCTTCTCTTTGACTGAAATCTTCCTGCAAGATGGCATCCAATGAGCAAATGCTACAGGGAAAGAGATCTTGAGCCTTTTCTCCTTCTAAGACTGACATGTGGGAAGAAGTCCAGACAATCAGAAGCACAACCAAGAAAGGAATGAAGCATTGTTATTCTGGGCCCATCCCAAAATTGCAGGTACGCAGAAGGAACTCACCAGCACAGGAAGGGAGACAGCATAGCAGGGAGATATTTTACTAGGGTTAGGGAAATTACATGGTGAAAAGAGAGGCTATTCAGATACCTCACATTTACTAAATCAAGATTTTTTTTTTTTTAATTGGGGATAAGGGGCAGGAAAGAGTTCATTCATTGCAGTGGCCAAAGAATTATTCATCATGTAGCCAATCTGCTGGCAACAATTCTTTCCTACATACACAAGCTAGTCTGATCTTTAAAAAATTGTCATAGTCTGTTATCAGGATTGTGCTAATGACCTTTACAGTAAAATAGAATGTGCCAGAGCTTTTGTTATACTGACTTAGCCTTTGAGGACCATGGGACATTTCAACATCAAGATAAAATATTGAAATAAAATTGTAGAATCATAGATTTGGTGAATTAAATGACTTTTTGGGAAGTGATAATTGGGATATTGAGTTTCTTAATCACACAGCTAATATTTGAGGTAGAACTTGAACTCACATTCTCCTGATTCCAGAATTAGCGTTCTAACTACTGTTCCACCTGCCAAACAAAATAACTTCTGGAATCATTTCATTTTTCCTTTAATTTCCAATAAAGAGATTCTTTTTTTCCTTCAATAAAAATAAAAATGCAATATACATTCCCGAAGAACCTCCTTGACTAACTAAAATATCCAGTGTGGCCAATATGTAATTAGACTTGAGAGTTGGTATAGTTGTTATATATCCCTTGAATATTGTGCTTCTGTCACTGTCTCTGCTTACTAAATTTAGTAGCTCAAGGCACATTTTTATTTATAAAGGATGGGATAATCAGTGGAGAGATTAAATTGTCCTGTACCCTAGGGCACTTGAAATGGGAAGCTTTTTCATGCTTACAGGGTTACATTTTTAAGTCCTTAATTCTTGTGAGATGATGTGTATATTAATGAAGGATTAACTTGATTCTCTGAGGAAATCATTGTATGGACAATACAAAGTAATAAGAAATCTTTCCTTGGAGGAAAGTGACTTAGGCTAACATGTTATTGTTGGCTACATCTTTTTCCCTCTTCTCAACTCAAATATAGCTTAATAAGTATAGAACTCTATTTTTTATAATGCTTACTAAATTATGCATATGTACAAACTACTCCTTTTCCCTGCCTCATTTCTAAGGACTTTTTCTGACTGCTACATCAGGTTTGAGATGCATTATGTGTAGGTTAGCATCCATGCAAAATCATAGCTCAGAATCCCCTATTCATGTGTTTCTTTAGCACTCATTCAGAAGACATGTTCTTTCAAGTCAATAGACTTTTAACTGGATAGCATTGTAAGAGAAACGACAAAAAGATTCTTCTCATACACACAGGAATAAACTTTCTCAGGTTATAACATGATTGGTGGGATAAAGCATACAGATAGGGAATATACATGACCAAGAGACCAAAACTTTATCTGATAGCCATGCAAAACAGCTTATATAGCTTGGGGCAAAACCAAAAAATGCAGTTGAAACCAATGGAGCAGATGAAGTTTGTACTGATTCCTTTGCTTTTAATTATTTTACATTTCTTTTATAACAAAAGCATTTGTCTTCTCACATAATGCTTTTCTTTTAAAAACTTTGATTTTTTTTCACATGTTATTTTTAAAGTACAATTCAAAACAAAACAAAACAAAAACAATATCACATCTGTAAGGGACCTTAAAAGTTCTGTAGTCCAATTTCTTATATACTTATATACCATCTTCTCCAGGGAAATTTCATTGATCCTTCCAGTTGGTAGTAATTCAAAGATCATTACCCTGAGAGAGGATATAGCTCTTTCTTTTGTAAGTTTATATTGAATTTGCCATTTAATATTGTATGTTACAACTATCTGCGCTGGTTCTCTATCTTACTAAAAGATTCTTCCAATAGAAAGAAATCAGGTTCTCTTTCTTCTTCCCTCACCTTATACTCCCAGCCTAAGGAATTTGGAGTCAGAGGACCTGTCTTTAAATTCTGACCCTTGCTTTATTTATCTGTGTGACTTTGAGAAAGTTATTTAATTTCTCTGGGTCTCAGTTTCTCATTGCTCACTAGTTCTGTGATTCTGGTTGTTCCTGGACCTCAGTTTTCTAAATTATTAAGTGAGGGGACTAATCCAGATGGTGTCTTAGTTCCTTTCCATTTTTAGGACTATAATCCTATAATTGTGGGTTCTATAATATAAAGAGGCGGAAGTGGATAATCACTCAGGTTTTTTCCATCTCTAAATTCATGATTCTACTTCCCATCCCACCTCATTCCTTGTGCCTAGCTCAATGATCTCATATTATAAATAGTTATCAAAATTTATTATTTTTAATGTGATACATAGTTCCCTCAAGGAATGAAGGGAATGAAAGGAATAGAAATTCTATATATTATAAATTTAAATTAAATATTCTTATAAAAATTAGATATAGTATTAAAATTCCCAGAAGTCTGTACAGGGTTTAATTTTATAGTATAAGCACATTTTTATGATTTGCAGAATCTAATTCTGTGATGGGACATACAATAAGATAACTTGAAGGAAGTTGTTGGGGGAAAGATGAGCTACCTAGAGCTAGTTCCACTAGGAGAGTAATCGATAAGCAATTAGTTTAATGCAAATATCAATGACAGTTTATCTAACAGGACTTGATGCCTCTCTCCCCATAGCTTATCACCAAAGGAAAGACAATGACAAATTAAAGAGGAACTTGAAAAAAAATAAAGCTTTCTTCAAAATAGGAAGTGGAGAAGGTGAAATAAATGAAGAAAAAAGTCATAAAACTACATGAGAAAATGAAATGTGAAGGCAAAAATAACAATCAAATGCTTTTTTGTTTATTGGCAACATTAACCTAGTCTAGGAAATTAATCTATTCCTGCAACTTCAATGCAGCTAAGAATCAATAAGGAAGCCACAATGTACCCCTGATTCTACTTGCTTTGAAAATAAAATGGAAACTGTTAGGTGACATTATCATAGAGCAAGTAGTAAATGAGCACTTGTAGACCAAAAATAATCTACCAAGAATTATAGAAAATGAAGAGAAAGGCTTTTCTTGGTGACACTCAGCTCTTGGTAATTTATGTTTAATACTGGAATAGAATGAGACACTTGTAGGTCACTCAACAACAGTTAAAAGGAAATTTCCTTAGCCATGACTGGAGAAAGATATTCAACAAAGAGAGGCATTGAGGATATCTTGAATTAATTCAGCTGAACAAAGCTGCCTTGCCTGTGTTGTACATTATAGTCCACTAGACAAACATCACAGCACACCTGGAGCTCCTTGCAAGATTTTTATTCTTAGAACACAAGGATCTGAAGTCAATAGGCATAATTTTTTAAATTGTGACTGGACCAACTTAATCATAAAAATGGTCTCTGTATATTTTAAAGGAAATCTAGCCTAATTTGAATAGGGGCAAGAGGTGGATTATTGTTCCCATCACAAAGACTGCCAACCTAATCTATTGGTAGATTGGGGAGTGCTCTAAATGGATAATAGAAGCAGTGAGTGGTAAAAGAGGCAATCACTGAATCCTGCCTCTGATCTCATTCCTAGGATTATTTTCCAGGTGAAATCTCAAATGCTTCATTCATTTCTACCCAAACTTCCCCACACCCCTCCTGAAAACTGACAGATTATGAAACTGTGCAAGATTATGGAATAATTTCTGGTTCTGCTCTTTAATTCTGTAAAATTAAACAAAGTGGCTTGGTTTAGCACTGGAGAAGCTCATTAACTGAGAGAAGGGAGAAAAACTGAAGAGGAACAATAATAAAAAATTCAAATGTTAGGTAAGTAACAGACTAGTCAAACTATCGCACATCTCCAACTGCTCAGCATCAAGAATAACAGGTCCTTCAAAGGCAGAACTAAATTCAAATCATGAAGTTGCTAGATGATCCTAGGTAAATTGATAACTGTTCTGCTTCAGTTTTCTCATTTGTAAAGTGGGAATAATAATTATAACTACCTCACAAAATTGTTGTGAAAATCAAGTGAGAAAATATTTATAAAATGCTTAGTACAGTGCCTTGCACAGAGTAACCACCTGATAAATGTTTGTTTTCTTTCTTCTTTCCTTTCCTTCCTCCCTCCTTTCCCCCCTCCTTGTTTCCTTTCTCCTTACCTTTCCCTTTCTTCCTTTCTACCTTCCTTCCATTCTTCCCTCCTATGGTGATACATTGGGATATTGCCTCATTTTGGCTGCCAAGATCCCAGCTAAAATATTTTCTTCTCTGATATAATCCCTGCTAATATGAATTTACAAAAGAAACAACCACAGAATCCATTATTGCTTTGGATATTCCAGAGTAATATTGAGCACTTTATATCTTAGAATCGGAGGACTTAGGTTCAAATACATTTAATTCAACATTTGCCAAAATGCTTATTATGTGGCCAATTTTTATTTAGTTCTGCGGATAGAGTTAGTAAAAAGAAGAGTCTCAGTCCAAAAGGAAATTCCTGGAGAGAGACTAAATTGATATAATTGATAAACAGATAAGTAAATATAAGATAATCTGAAAACAAAAAAAAGCATTGTCAACTGAAGATAAAGGAAGACAAAATAGAATTTGGCATATGAATTGGAAATTGAAAAAGAAATTCTGAGACAAGCTAAAGAGGTAGTATAGCATGTGCAAATACAGAAAGTTGGAATCTGGAATATGGGCTTTAGGGAAGAACAAGTAGTCAGGGGTTCATAGCTATACAACTGAAAAGTATCTCGGAGACCATTTATTACAACCCACTCATTTTACAGAAAAGGAAAATAACACCTATGGAATTTAACCATGGGTTGCCAGAATTCACTCTAGTGGTAAAAGTAAGAAGTAGTGTTTATCATCTGGAGCATGAGATGTGTAGAAGAAATTAATATGCATTTGTAAATGAATTGTTCTTGTACAATAAGTAATAACAGATTATTTTCAGGATATGTACCTGATGAATTTGAGGTTCAGTACCAAACAATGAGATTGACGTTCAGGCATCAGAACATCAGGCATCATAAATTCTTTCCTTCTCCAAAGATCTGATAAGTAAATTATCCCTTGTTTTCCTAGTTTGTTTATAGTATTACCCTTTATGCCTAAATAATGTATTACTTTGACTTTATTGTGGTATGGTATGTAAGATGTAGATCTATGCCAAGTTTCTGAATTATCATTTTCCAGTTGTCCCTGAAATTTTTATCAAATAGTGAGATCTTATCCCAGAATTTGAGGGTTTATCAAATATTACATTGCTATTATAGGTTTTGATTATCGTGTTGTGTGTATCTAATATTTTCCACTGATCTACTACTCTATTTCTTAACCAGTGCCAAATGGTTTTGATTACTTCTGTTTAATAATATAGTTTTTGGTTTGGTACTGCTATGCAATCATTCTTTGAATTTTTTTTTCATGAATTCCCTTGATATCTTTGACTTTTTATTTTTTCAGATTAATTTTATTTTTATTTTTTCTACAAATGTTCTATAAATGTTTTGGCAGTTTGGTATAACACTGAACAAATAAACCAATTTAGGCAGAATTGTTAATTTTATTATATTAGCTTAGCCTAGGCATGTACAATTGATATTTTTTCCTGTTGTTTAGATCTGATTTTATTTGTGCAGAAATGTTTTCTAATTGTGTTCCTATAATTCTTGGGTTAGTCTTGGCAGGTAGATCCCCAGATATTTTATTTTTTCTACATTAATTTTAAATGGAATTTCTCTTTTTATCTCTTGCTGATGGGCTTTGTCAATAAAATATATAAATAATAATGATTTGTTTGGATTTTATACCCTACAACTTTGCTAAAGCTGTAAACTATTTCCAATGGATTTTTGGATGATTTTCTAGGATTCTTTAAGCATATTGTCATGTCATCTATAAAGAGTGATATTTTTTACTTTTTTCATTGCCTATTCTAATTTCTTTAATTTCTTTTTCTTTTTTTATTGCTAACACCAACATTTTTAGTACAACATTGAATAATGGGCATCCTTATTTCACCCCTGATTTTACTGTGAATGCATTCAGCTTCTCCTCATTACAAATAAAACTTACTGTAGGTTTTAGCTAGATACTGCTTATTATTTTAAAGAAAGCTCCCTTTATCCCTATGTTCTCTAGGGTTTTTAATAGGAATAAGTGTTGTATTTTGCCAAAAGCTTTTTCTGCATCTATTGAGATTATTATATATGATTTATGTTGGTTTTGTTACTGATGTAGTCAATTATGGCAATAGTTTTCCTGATGTTGAACCTGCCCTGCATTTCTGGTATAACTCTTATTAGGTCATAATGTATTATTCTGCTGATAAATTGCTATAATTTCTTTGCTAATATTTTATTGAAAATTTTTGCAACAATATGAGGGACAATGGTCTGTAATTTTTTTCTCTGTTTTGGCCCTTCCTGGTTTAGGTATCAGTGCCATATTTGTGTCATAGAAGGAATTTGGCAATACTCCTTCTTTACCTATTTTTCCAAATAGTTTATATAGTATTGAAATTAATTGTTTTTTTTTTTTTTAAACATTTGGTAGAATTTACTTGTGAATCCATCTGGCCCTGGAGAGTTTTTCTTAGGGAATTCATTAATGATTTGTTCAATTTCTTTTTTCTAAAATGGAACCATTTAAGTATTTTATTTCCTTTTCTGTTAACCTGAGCTATTTATGTTTTTGTAGATATTTATCCATTTCTGCTAGATTGTCAAACTTCCTGCCATACAGTTGTGCAATATAACTCCTAATTATTGCTTTAATTTCTTTTTCATTGATGGTATGTTCATTGCTTTCATTTTTGATACCAATGATTTGGTTGTTTTCATTCATTTTTCTGATCAAATTAACCAAAATTTTTGGTTACTTTTTTCATTAAACCAACTCTTAGATTTGTTTATCAGTTCAATATTTTTCTTAGTTTCTATTTTATTAATCTCTTCTTTGAATTTCACAGTTATTAATTTGGTATTTAGTTGAGGGTTTTTAATTTGTTCTTTTTCTAGATTTTTTAGTTGCATGCCTAATTCATTGATCTTTTATTTCTCTATACAATCTATTATGTCTAGGTTTTCTAGAATCCTATTAACTTCCCTAGTTTCTTTCTTATTTATTTTGTACTTAGATTTGTGTAATTCTAAGAGGGGAAGATTGAAATCCTCACTAAAATAGTTTTGCTGTATATTTCTCCCAATAATTGATTTAAAATCTTCTCTAGGAATTTGCCTGCTCTACCACTTGGTACATACACATTACTACTTCATTATTTAGCAGGAGTCCTCAAACTATAGCCCATGGGCCAGATTCGGCTGCAGAGGACCCCTCTGCTGGGGTTTTATCCCCCTCACCCAAGGCTATAAAGTTACTTTATTTAAAGGCCCACAAAACAAAGTTTTTGTTTTTACTATAGTCTGGACCTCCAACTGTCTGAGGGATAGTGAACTGGCCCCCTATTTAAAAAGTTTGAGGATCCCTGAATAGTATCCTTTATAAAAATGTACTTTCCCTCCATATGTCTTTTAATAAGACCTATTTTTACTTTTCTTTATCTGAGATCAGAATTGCTACCCCTGGTTTTTTTTTTTTTTTTTACTTCAGCTGAAGCATAATAAATTCTGTTCTAGCCTTTTATCTTTATTCTGTGTGTCTTTCTGTGTCAAATGTGTTTCTTGTAAACAACATATTCAGGATTGTTTTTTAATCTACCCTGCTATTTGCTACTGTTTTATGGGAGAATTTATTCCATTCACATTTACAGTTATGATTACCAGCTTTGTATTTTCCTCCATCCTATTTTCTCCCCTTTTGTTCTCTCCAACTTGTTTTTAGTAGTAAGGATACCTCAATTTTTTTACCTACCTCACCCACTAACTTATCTACTATCATCCCTCCACTCTTCTCTTAGCAGTGTTTTTTTTTAATCCACTCTATCCACTTATCTTCTATCAACTCTTCCCCCCTTCTCTTACATTTTCCCCTATTGTTTCTGCTCTCCCTTCTATTCTGTCCCTCACTTGTCTTTCCTCTTTCTTCTCCTACTTCTTTATAGGGTTAGATAAATTTCTATACCCAACTGAATGATTAAATTATTCCTCTTAAAGTCCAAACTGAATGAGATCAAACTTCAGATAATGCTCATTCCCTTCACTTCTTTCCCTCAATTGTAATACATCTTTTGCTTCTCTTCATGTGAGCTAATTGTCCCATTATTTCTTCCCTTTCCTCTTTTTACTGTACAGACCTCCTTAATATCTTTTTCTTTGTTACCATCATATCAGAGTCCATTTACAACCACATCCTTAGTCCATGTGATGCTTCCCTCTGTCTGCCTCAGTGACAGATATCATTTTCCTATCTAGGGACGTCAACAGTTTAATCTTTAAATATATATTTTCCCCTTGTTTACCTTTCTATGATTCTCTTGCATCCTGTGTTTGTAGATTAAAATTTCTGTTTAGTTCTAGTTTTATTCAATACAAATGATTGAAAGTCTTACTTCCTTGAAGCTTCATCTCCTCCCCTAAACTGAATCTCTCTAGGTAGTTAATTCTTGATTGTAACCTATGTCCTTTTCCTACTGGAATATGGTATTTCTGGACCTCTAATTTTTGATTATATAAGCTGCCAGATCCTGGGTAATCCTGACTGTTCTTCCATGATATTTGAATTGTTTTTGTCTGACAGCTTGTAATATTTTTTCCTTGAGATTATAGTTTTGGAGTTTCACAACAAAGTTCCTTGGGGTTTTCTTTGTGAGATTTTTTTCCAGAGGTGAGTGATGGATTCTTCCAATAAGTATCTCTCCCTCTGTTTCTAGAATATTAGAGCAGTTTTCCTTAATGACCTCTTGTAGAATACTTTTTTTTTTTTTTTTTTTTTTGGTTATGGCCAGGTAGGCCAAATTATGTCAGGTAGACCAATAAGTTTTAAACTCTCTCTTCTGCATCTAGTCTCCAGATCAGCTGGATCAGTATTTCACATTTTCTTCCATTTTTTCATTACTTTAAGTTTGTTTTATTGATTCTTGCAGTCTTACAAAATTATTAGCTGCCATTTGCCCTGTTCTGCTTTTTAATATGTGATTTTCTTCAATTATCTTTTGTATCTCTTTTTTCCATTTGGTTTATTCTATTGTGTAAAGATTTATTTTCTTTAGACAACTTTTCCCTTCCTTTTCCAAACTGTTGGCTCTCTCATCTATACCCCTTACTTCTTTTTGTCATTTTTCCTTCTACCTCTTGTATTTGCCTTTTTAAGTCTTTTATGAGCATTTCCAAGAAGCCTCTTTGAGCTTGAGATCGATTTATCTCACTCTTTGAGATTTCTTCTGTAGATATTCTATCCTCCTTTGAGTTTGTGTTTTGGTTTGCCCTATCACCATAGTAGCTTTCTTTGGTAAAGATTCTTTTCTGCTTCTTGAGTATTATAATCTTATCAGTGTTTCAGGCTTTCTCTGCCAACCACACCTAGTGACGCAAGACCTCATCCAACAGAATTAATTATTATTAATTAGAGCATTAGAATTATTTTCTATACTAATAGTGTGATAAAGTGTGAAAGTAGTGTGATAGTAGTGTGAAAGATAGTAGTGATTAGTCCTCTCTTTCCTTTCTTTGGGGCTTTCTTGTGAAGGAAGATATCTATAAGTTAATAACATAAGAATACACTTTTAGACCCTTACATATATACTTTGCTTCAAAGAAAATATGATAAATTCTTTGTTATACATTGTTACTGAATAGCATATTATAATGAATAAAGTTGTCATATATATCATACTTAGATACTTACCGATAAGAATAAACGCACACTTCAGTAAGGCTACATAACTTGAAATTTTATTTCCACAAAATAATTCATTGGAACAACATTTTCTTTTCTACAATTATTGCAGGCCTAAGGGACATTATCAAATTTTCTTTGTTCCTAAGAAAGACTTGGCTAATGACCTTACCATACCATCAAGTTATTGTCACGATTCCTTCCTTTGAATGAATGTTTGTAAAAACAAACAAACATTCATTAAGAACTTATGGGTCAGATACTGTGATAAATGCTAAAGACAAAAATATAAAAGGTAAAATAATCCCTGATTTAAGGTGCTAGCCTTTTAAAAATAAACATATTTTTAGACTACATATATCATGGTAGCCAAGAAGGGGTGATTTGCTTTAGGAAACCAAAGAAATAGTAAATGGAGCCATAGGACAAATGATTAACATGTTGTTTTTTAAATTTTTAAAAATTTTTTTATTGTTTTTAGAGCAAAAGTGGAAAAGGCTCTGCCAACTGCACCTTGTTACTCAGGATGTCACCACACATATATATTTATAAATAATTTTTATAAATATAAATTAATTTGCTGGAAATAAAAAAATCCTATTTCCCCCTTAGTAAGCTCTCCTTCTTCTTTATTATATGTATTCCCCCACGTTGTAAATATATAATATAGGAGCAGGAAAAGACTTTCAAATTATAAATTCCTTTGTGGCATTTCAAATCCCAACTCACAGATGCTAAGAGACTGTTAAGTTTCTTTTATTACAATGGTATTCAGTTGTATAAAATAGTGTTTGAGATAGGCAGGACTTAATAATGTTAATGTTACACAATTTTCTGTGGTATTGGTATCTGTCATAAGAAGATTTGAACCACATTACATAAAAGAATGAATGTCATTGTTATGTATACTAATGCTAGAGGACATATAAAGAAAAGGCCTGACTGATAGACTCATAGATAACTCCTAAAGTATAGAAGCTCTGTTTCCAAACACCAGAACTAGAAGGAGGGTCTACTGTTTTGGTACGAACAAGACAGGGTCTGAAGACAGTTTTCAGAAAGGTGTTTTTTGGTCACAAATAGATATCTGGTTCGTTATTTCTTACACTAATAAAGGCTTTTAATTCCCTGAGGAAATATGCATTTCACTTTTCAAGTGCAACGTTCTAGGCCTAGTTTGCTGAAAATGTAGTTATCATAGCAGAATGAATTGAAGATTTCAAGCTAAATTTCCCTTGAATCTATTCTCTTACAAAATAAAATACAACAGCATTCTATTCCAGCACGGGAAATTAGATGACCTTCTTAGGTTAGATTACCTAACTATTCTAACTTTTTCAACTATTACAGAGAAAAAATTAGTTAAGAATATAAGATTAAACTATTGGTCAAAGAAATGCAACTCTGAAGTGCCACTACATACCTCTCAGATTGGCTAAGATGACAGGAAAAGATAATGACAAATGTTGCAGGGATTGTGGGGAAATTGGGACATAATACATTGTTGGTGGAACTGTGAACTGATCCTACCGTTTTGGAGAGCAATATGGGATTATGCCCAAAGGACTATCAAACTGCAGGTTGTTTTTTGTTTTTTGTTTTATTAATTTTTAAAAATTTGTTTGTTTTGATCCAGCAGTGTCTCTACTGGGCCTGTATCCCAAAGAGATCATTAAAATGGGAAAGGGACCCACATATTCAAAAATGTTTGTAGCAACTCCTTTTGTAGTGTCTAGAAACTAGAAACTTGAAATTAATGATGCCCATTAACTGGGGAATGGCTGAAGAAGTTACAGTATATGAATGTTATGGAATTTTATTGTTCTATAAGAAATGATCAGCAGGATGATTTCAGAAAGGCCTGGAGATACTTACATGAATTAATACTAAGTGAAATGTGTAAAATGAAGAGATTATTATATATAGCAACAAGATTATATGATGATCAATTTTGATGGATGTGGATCTTTTCAACAGCAAGGTGATTCAGGGCAGTTCCAAGGATCTTGTGAAGGAGAGAGCCATCTGCCCTCAGAGAGAGGATTGTGGAGACTGAGAATGTATCACAACATAATATTTTCATTTTTGTTGTTTGTTTGCATTTTGTTTTCTTTTTCTTTTTTTCCTTTTTGAACTGATTTTTTTTTTTTGTACAACATGATATTTGTGGAAATATAGAAGAATTGCATATGTTTAACATATATTGGATTACTTGTCTAGGGGAGGAGATAGGGGAAGTGGAAGAGAAAAATTGGAATGCACTGTTTTGCAATGGTGAATATTGAAAACTATGTGCATATGTTTTGAAAATAAAAAGCTTTAATAAATACATAAATAAAAAGAATGAATAGAATATTGAGAGAGTTAAACGAATTTAAGAATGGTAGAATTTAGAGCTGGATGGAAACTTAGAAATCATTTGGTCCTACAACCTCATTTTACTGATGAGGAAAATGAGACCCATAGAAATAAATTGCTTTGCCCATGGTTATACATCTAATGACTATCAGGATTAGAACCCAGGTTTTCTGATCCCATGTTTTTTTCTTTATGTCATAGTTATTTGAGTCATCTCTATGCTTTAGTTTCAAGTCCACAGTATATTCAATAATCACCTCAGGAAGCATCCCAATTGAGGGAACTATTTCCACATATAGATACAACAAATTTTAGGGAGTCAATTGAATCACATAAGTATTAAATGACTTTCCTAAAATAATACAAGTAGTTAAAAGGGCATACTGACTCAAAGACTTCAACCTCTAAAGCAAAGCTTAACTTTTTTTCCATTCACAACTCCTTTTCACCTGAGAAATTTTTGCATTTCAAATGAATATATAGGTTTAAAAAACAAATATGCAAATCAAACATTTGCTGATAATACATCATAGTTTCATGACTCCACATTGTTATGTCATGACCGACAGTTTAAAAAGCTTTTCTCTAAAGGACCACATTACTTTTCAGTGATGCTAATTTGATGTGTTTGAGATTTAGCATCAAATGCTCAGATTGAGGAGAGCGAGCAATTGGTACAAAATGTTAAGGTTTGGGATAAAATGTTGCATTTCAGTCATGTGAAAATTCACAATGGTCTTTCTCTTTGTCAAAAGATAAGTTTATTTATGAGAAATTACAGACAAAATGAAAAGCTAAATATGAAATAGATTTGGGAGAGCATATAGTTAGCAAAGAAAGGGATTTTAACAATTGGCAATGGAAAAAACAAGTTCCAGAGTAACTCACAATTAACGAGAAAAAAAGGGAATACTCCATGAAGTGGCAGCACTCTATTGACTGGCAGGCTAAATTCTAAAAGGAATTTAGCACCTGATAAGAGTTAATTAATTATAAAAAGGAGAAAGACACCATGAGGCATGGTGAAGGTGTGGATGAGAGTAAAGACATCATAAGGAAGAATACTGTGGTGGACTAACTTAAAAGGGATTCAGGAAAGATGGCATGGGCCGTGGCCAGAGTTATATGAGAAATTTAACCTCATGGGTTTGGCATCTGGTTAAATACAGAAAGATGGGGTTACCCAAGACTTCTACAGAAGATAGACTTGTAAGGTTGAGTTCATGCCCATCAGTGTCCTCTTCTTGCCTCAGGTAGTAATCTTATCAGTACTTCAGACTTTCTCTGCTAACCTCACCTAGTGATTGATGATTTAATTCTATAGAAGAAGTGGTAAGAAATAAGAAACAAAAATAAAATCTCTTAAGAAGCCAACTACCCAACTCTCCTCTCCACTCTTTACCATGAGGTATACTCAGCCCTTTATCAGCTCAGTCCCTCGGGAAGAACAGTCATTCCAACAAAGACACCTCAGAGTTCAACATACCTGTTGCATACATTGCATCCTTATTTCAGAACATGGTACCTCAGTTTTCAAGTGGATTTAGCTGTATGTCAAGTAGATCACTACCAGAAAACTATTTGGGCTACCATTCCTAAACCACTGATGGATCTTGAAACCTTTCAAAATTCATCACTTATTTCCTTTTCCAACATTCCTTCATTTATAACCAACAAAAGAATAGCTGCGACAGAAAAGTTGGGGAAACCCAGGCTGAGAATTAAATGATTTAAACAAGATTATATAATTGCTATGTGATATTATTAGCCTTGAACTCAGATCTCTTGACTCAAGGGATCATCTTCTTAATACTCCATCACTTAGCTGATTCTAACACTTATAATTCTATTCCAGGTTGTACTAAATACTAAAGATCTTGGAGGACAAGGTGCTGTTAATCAAATTGCTGTCTTCAAAAGTTCTTAAAATGATATATCCACTTATATTCTAGCAATAGAAGACTTTGTTTGAAAAGAGACAGATTCAAGAAAAACAATGTCATAGACTGATTTTCTCCTGAAAAGAATTATGAAGCTCCATTCTTGAAGCATATAGGCAGGAATGTAATCTTTGAGGCTAAAATTAATTAACATAAGTTGCTCAGACAATCTTCTGAGAGTAGGTAAGAAGCAGAAAAGCCTGCAAGGCTTAGTAATCAAGCATCTTTTAAAAGAGAGCTTTAGTATTAATATTCTTTACAGAGAAAATTCGTCTGCTATTGTGATTATTAATGGTTGGTTGGGGCAGGGAAGGGGCTTAAAGATTCAGGAAGAAGAGAGACTTTAGGGAACTTGGAGGCCTGATTAAGGTAAATGTAAACTGAAGAATTCCCTGAAGAATTCAGGGAAGGAAATAAGTATGTGTAAATGACTGTGAAGGGAGAACGCTTGTCACTGGTGCTTGGGGTCATGGACATTGTTTTTCTTTTGAAAAATTTAATTTATATTTCATATATTCTAAAAAGTATAATAATGGGCTCAGTTAGACTCTGAGAAATAAATAGGCCTGTCTGTAATGTGATTGGTAGTCCTCCTTGTGTTGTGACTAAGCCTATAGGCCATAGAGAAAAGATACCCAGGCTATAGAAATTTTATGATAGAGAGCCAATGAGGTACATATCTTATGAACTTATGATCCATTTTCCTGCCTGCACGTGCCTTTTATTTCCTCAGCAGTTCTATCTATTAGAATTCCTAATTTCCTTCAAAAATAAATCAGGAATCTCTAGCTACTAGTCTCCCTGCCCCCAACCTCATATTTATTTTATCTACATTTTTGTATCTACATTTTGTAAGAGACTGTATGACAGAGTGAGTAGAGAAGTGGCCTCATTCCCAAGAAAGGAGGGACTATTGTGTGTCAAGCACCATGATAAGTGCTTTTTTCCCTCCTTCTTCGTGTAAATAGTAACTCATTTAACTCTTACAACATGGCTATGAGGTAGGTACTATTATTATTGAGCTGTATGTGGTTAAGTGCATAGAGTGCCTGCCCTAAAATTTCCTCACTTTTAAAATAAGCTGAAGAAAGAAAAGGCAAACCACTCCAGTATCTTTGTCTAGTAACCCCATGTGGGGTCACTAGGATTCACACATGACTGAAAAACAGGTATTATTATAATTTTCATTTTACAACTAAGGAAACTCATTGGGTGACCCTGAGCAAATGCCTTAAGCTCTCTTTGCCAGAGTTTCCTCACTTGTAAAATATCCTAACTCTATCTATGCCCCCATAAATGTGGAGTATGTCCTTAACAAATTCTTGCAGAACCAGTGATCTTAATTTTAGGTTTATACATTAAAAAATGATAGCTATCTTTATAATTATTTTCACTTAGGATCCCAAGTATTTTAGTTTATGAATTTAAAATGTTATTTTTGAAGGATTCTATAAGTTTCATCAGACTGCCTAAGATACCCATAATAAATAAAAAATGAAGAACCCCTGTTTTAGAATGACTGATTGATTTCAATTGACCTTTTAAATCTTTAGTCAATTTAAGTGATAGCATTTAAAAGAATAAGAAAAAGTCATTTAACATAAAGAGGAAAAAAGGAAAGAACAAAAAAATAGAAATATGAGGTATAAGACACAAAATAAAGATGAACAGACACATCTTGATTTAAGATATCAATCTTTCATTGACACATTTTTCATCCTGGAATTTCTATTTTCTTTTTCCATCTCTCTCCACAACTCCCCCACTCTAACTACCACTCCTTGTCATTCTTTCTCAGCAAGAGACATATTCTTGTGTAGTAGAAAGAGCATTGTCCTTGAAATCAATACATTTAGGTTGGAGTCACTGACTGAAAAAGAATTATTAGCTATGTAGCTGTGAGTGAGTCACTTAATCACTCTAAATGTCAGTTTCTTCATCTGCAAAATGGGAATAATGGATCTGGTACTCTATATCTCAGAAGAATCTTGTGAGGATTTTACAAACCTTAAATCACTTTGCAATGATTACTTAATATAAAGAATTTGGATGCTCTGCCACTTGGTCCATATATATTTAGTATTGATATTACTTCATTGTCTAGTGTACATTTTTTGCAAGATATAATCCTGACCATAGATCTAGAAGCCACAGACCATATAACTAAACCGTTTAACCAGGAATTAGTGAAGATCTATCTTTCTCAAGACACTCTCACAAGCCAGTCATGTGATTCACAGTTCAACCCCTGGTATGACTTGTCAATATTTCTTTCTTTTGAGGTATCTTCCATTACTAGAGTGGTAGTCATTTAAATCTGTCTACACAAGTGCTTCTCCCAAAGCAGGAGGTGAACTGAGCAAAACAGATTCTCAGGAGTCAGGTCTTCATAAGCAAGGGACCATTGGGCTAGCAAAGGAAGGGGATATTAGACACTAAAAACCTTGACTTTTGTTAGAGCCACAACTTGTTCAAAATGAATCCAGCTATATTACCTATTGTTGATATTCACAATATTAGTACTATGCTGGAGCCAACTCTAATTGGAACCTCTTGAGAATGCTACCTGTAATGCTGTCTACTCAGCAGGATCCTATGTTGCTGCTGGTGCTCACATAAGTAAATGCTATACTGATAAGCATAAATAACTTTTTCTGCATGAGGAAATCAAGGAAGGCATAGCTTTTTGTTGATATCACAACTTTATATTGTCAGCTAAAAAACTGAATATAAACAAAGCAACATTGTATGAAGTGATAGCACTGTTTCAAGAAAAACTTTGAGTGACTAAGTCATTTTCATTATTATAAATGCCCAAATTAACCACATCTGCATCTAGAGAAAGAACTGATAAATAGAAGTATGAGAATTATTATTACATATATTTGTGTGTGTTTCTATTTTTATCAATCTATGTATGCATATACATATTTATGTCGAATGTAGCCATATCTAGGGCTGGGAGGAGGGGAAAAAAGGAAGAAAAAATTTACATAACTTTATATTTAAAAGGAATAGCAAGTTGTACATAGTAGATTTGCTGTTTCATGTGCATTTATTTTTAATTCTACTGTTATAAAAATGATTGTTTTATTCCACAAATTAAAAATAAAACACATTTTTTTAAATAATACCTTTTTATTGACAGAATCCATGCCAGGGTAATTTTTTTTAACAACATTATCCCTTGCACTCGCTTCTGTTCTGATTTTTCCCCTCCCTCCCTCCACCCCCTCCCCTAGATGGCAAGCAGTCCTATATACGTTACATATGTTGCAGTATATCCTAGATATAATATATGTTTGCAGAACTGAACAGTTCTCTTGTTGCACAGGGAAAGAAAAACAAAAATGCACATAGTTCACATTAATTTCCCAGTGTTCTTTCTTTGGATGTAGCTGCTTCTGTCCATCCTTGATCAATTGAAACTGAGTTAGGTCTCTTTGTCAAAGAAATCCGCTATATTTCAGAATATATCCTCATACAATATCGTTGTTGAAGTGTATAATGATCTCTTGGTTCTGCTCATTTCACTTAGCATCAGTTCATGTAAGTTTCTCCAAGCCTCTCTGTATTCATCCCGTTGGTCATTTCTTACAGAACAATAATATTCCATAACATTCATATACCACAATTTACCCAGCCATTCTCCAATTGATGAGCATCCATTCATTTGCCAGCTTCTAGCCACTACAAACAGGGCTGCCACAAACATTTTGGCACATACAGGTCCCTTTCCCTTTTATAGTATTTCTTTGGGATATAAGCCCAGAAGTAAAACTGCTGGATCAAAGGGTATGCACAATTTGATAACTTTTTGGGCATAATTCCAGATTGCTCTCCAGAATGGTTGGATTCGTTCACAACTCCACCAACAATGTATCAGTGTCCCAGTTTTCCCACATCCCCTCCAACATTCATTTTTTCCTGTCATCTTAGCCAATCTGACAGGTGTGTAGTGGTATCTCAGAGTTGTCTTAATTTGCATTTCTCTGATTAATAGTGATTTGGAACACTCTTTCATATGAGTGGTAATAGTTTCAATTTCATCATCTGAAAATTGTCTGTTCATATCCTTTGAGCATTTATCAATTGGAGAATGGCTTGATTTCTTATAAATTTGAGTCAGTTCTCTATATATTTTGAAAATGAGGCCTTTATCAGAACCTTTAACTGAGAAGATGAATAAAACACATTTTTTAAAAGAGTAATAGCACATTAGTAAAATAGACTACCAAATAAAACTATATAAACCATTATCTTTTCTATGTATTACCAACTAGATCTAGAAAGAAGACATAGAAAAAGAAATTCCTTTTGAAATAACTATAGAAGTTATAAAATATTTGGGATTATATCTACAAGACAAACATAGGAACTGAATGAATACAACTAGCAATACCAGATCTCAAACTATACTACAAAATCGTTATCATTAAAACTATTTGGTATTGGTTAAAAGAAAAGTTTGTCAGAAAAATAGATTAAGTATACAAAATCCTGAAGTCACCAAATGTAGTAACATAGTATTTGATAAACCCCAAAACATTGGCTAACAAGGTAAAGAAAATATATCAAAAACTACCAGAAAATGTCGAAAGCTTTTTGACATAAATTAGGTTTAAACCAAACTTTCGTGCCATATATCATAATAATCTCCTAATGGATACATGACCTTATTAATATAAAAGATCATACTATAAACAAATTGGAAGAAAGGAAAAGACACATTTCACAACTAGGGATAAGGAAGGTGATCTTTACCAAATAAGGGACAAAAAGGATAGCAGGAGCAAAAAGAAAAGTTTGATTGCATAAAATGGAAAAGTTCTACACAAAATTAATGTAGTTAAATTATATAGTTAATGAGAATAAACATTTTCAGAACAGTTTTCTGAAGTAAAATCATATATCTAAGCTATATATTTATATACAAATGTATAAGAACAAGATCCATGCCTCAATAGGTAAAATATGAAAGGATATGAACAAAGAGTTCTCAAAAAAAGGAAGGCAATCTATCAAACTTAATAATAATAATAATATATCCAAAATCATGATTAAGAGAAATATAAATTAAAGTGACTATAGAAGTTTCCTCTTACCCTTTGCACTGACAAAAATTATTTAACTATAAAAAAAGAACAATTGTTAGAAGGGCTAGGAGATGACAGATATATTCAGGAAGACTAGTACCTCTTGTATGAGGGCTGCTGAACCCTTTTCAGGGCTGCTTTCCACTTTTGGTATCCATTTGATCCATCTAACTCTCACCTGTTGCTCCAAGAAACTGTAGCATGCATAGTGGCTACACCTTGGCAAACCATTTCAGATGAGCTAAACCAATTTGAGGATAACCAAGGAGTCTCAAAGCTTATGGTGAATTGGGGGGTTTCCAGCTCGAACATATGAAGATTTCCCCTGGTGGAATGGGCAGACAAGAACAATTTGTTTCAACTGTCATAAAGGCAGGTATAACAGGTGCTGTGGAGTGCTTAAAATCTGGTTACACATTGAAGACATCAGAGTCATCCATTGCATCTCAAACTCTCACCAATTGTATTGACTATCCTGCCACTGAACAGTAATGACTCTGGAAGAGCAAAGCCGAGAATTTCATGAAACTCTACCTCACTTAAATACAGTTTAAGCATAAACCAAAAATCCTTACCCATATTATTTTACCATTTCTACCTATTTCCCAATCCTGTGGCAGGGGGTGAGTGATGAAACAGTATAAGAGGATGCATTGGGAGCTGTAGTCACAGCTTGGCACATAGGTGGCCAGGCCACTTTCTCACTGGAAGTAGCAGTGAGATTCAGCAGTCCCTGGGTGTCTGAGCAGCCTTTTAAGGATTTCAGTACTCATCTTTGGGTGTGAGGAAGGAAAAAGTACCCTAAAATTATTTACCCAATCTGGCCTGATTACCACAGTAGGCAAAGATTTCACCCTGTCCCCCCCCCCAAAGCAAAACAAAACAAAACCAAAATCAGCAGCAAAAACAATAACAAAATGTACAAAAACATCTCAGAATAACATATTGTTCATGTATTCATATCATAACTTCTTTTTTTAGACATTTAGTATGCATTCCTATGTTGCCAACATTATTTTTGCTTCTGATAACTGTCACTGAAATGCACTCTTATAATGCATAAGAATATGAATATATATATCTTCAAGGTTTAAGATATGTCTAATAGTTAATAATATGGAATGTAGTCAATCATTTGTATTTTAGGATTTCTGGAAAGATTAGCTCTTTTAAAAATATTACTATTTGCAAATCATTTTCTAGGCTGCAGACCAGGTATAATATTTCTGTCCTCTAGAATGTCCTTCTGGATATATTATACAGTTCCAATTGACATGTTAGGACTCTCAAGGACAATACCTAGAACATCTTCATTTCCTAAGGCTTCAGTGGTAAAATTTCCATCTTGATTTCAAACTAACTGAAGTTAAGAGAAGCAATTGCTAATCTTGTGACTGAGTTAAATAGAGGTTTTCTCACACTTGACCTCATATAGCACAGTGCTGAATTCATGACAGGTATAGGAAGGATGTGAGCATGGGCTTGTTCAGAGGAAGAGAAGAGAAAGAATAGAGGACATTGAATCTATTCCTTGAAAGGATAAATGGGAAGAACTTGGAAGGCTTGACCTACAAAATGGAAAACTTGGAGAGTGAGGTTGAAAAAAGCGGTTAGCTGTCATGTGTAAGAGGGATCAAGTATGAGTTTTTTTTGTTGTTGTTGTTGGTTCCAGAGGGCGGAATCCTGAGTAGGTGGATGCCAAAAGAAAAAAATTTACTCTTGCTGTCAGGAGAAAATTCTCCGCATTTAGAGTTGTCAAGTAATGGATCAGGCTACTGAAGAGAGTAAGTGGATTCTTCACTCTTGGACCTCTTCAAGCAAAAACTATAGGACTACTTTTTAGATATATTGTTGGAGAGATTCCTATTCAAATATGAGTTGTGCACTTGATTTCTTGATACCAGCTAAAAGATTACTTTTATTAGAGCCTAGTTATTTGAGTCTGGCTCATAGAATTGGACCAAAAAGAGGGCGGAGCCAAGATAGTGGAAAGGACACATGTTCCTTTCAGACTTCCTGCTATAGCTCTCAGATTAATTAGCAAAGCCAGCCTCTGAATTATTTCTGGACTATGAAAAAACCAACAAAATAGGTAAACTTTTAATTAATTTGATTAGAAAAAAGAAAGAGGAAAATCAAATTGTTAGTTTCAAAAATGAAATGGGAAAACTTTTCACCAATGAAGAGGAAATTAGAGCAATAATTAGGAATTATTTTGGCCAACTTTATGCCAATAAATTTGACAACCTAAGTGAAATGGAGGAATATCTACAAAAAATATAGATTGCCCAAACTAACAGAAGAGGAAATAAATTGCTTAAATAGTTCCATTTTATTGAAATAAATAGAACAAGCTATTAATCAACTCTCTACAAAAAAATACCCAGGACCAAATGGATTTACATGAGAAATTCTACCAAACATTTAAAGAACAGTTTACTCCAATACTATATAAACTATTTGGAAAAAAAAATAGAGAATGAAGAACTCCTACCAAATTCCTTTTACGATACAGACATGGTACTGATACCTAAACCAGATAGGATGAAAACAGAGAAAGAAAATTATAGACCAGTCTCCCTAATGAATATTGATGCAAAAATCTTAAATAAAATATTAGATTATAGATTATAGAAAGTCATCCTTAGGCTAATACAACACAGTCACATAGGATTTATATGAGGAATGTCTGTTTGGTTCAATATTAGGAAAACTAGTAGCATTATTGGCTATATCAATAACCAAATTAACCAAAAAGCATCTCAATAGATGCAGAAAAAGCATTCGATAAAATCCAATATCTATTCCTATTAAAAACCACTAGAGAGTATAGGAATAAACAGCATCTATTTAAAACCATCAGCAAGCATCATATGTAATGGGGATAAACTGGAACTATTCCCAATAAGATCAGGTGTGAAACAAGGTTGCCCACTATCAGCATTACTATTCAGTATTGTATAAGAAATGCTCGCTTTGGCAATAAGAGAAGAAAAAGAGATTAAAAGAATTAGAGTAGGTGATGAGGAAATCAAATTATCACTCTTTACAGATGATATGATGGTATACTTAGAGAACCCTAGAGAATCAACTAAAAAATTATTAGACGTAATCTATAACTTTAGCAAAGTTGCAGGATACAAAATAAATCCACATAAATCATTGGCATTCTTCTGCATCATTAAAAATCCAACAGCAAGAGATATAAAGAGAAATTCCATTTAAAATAACTGCTGAAAGGATAAAATATTTAGGAATCTATCTGTCAAGGGAGGGTCAGGATCTATATGAACAAAACTACAAAACACTTCCTACACAAATAAAGTCAGATCTAAGCAATTGGGAAATTATCAAGTGCTCTTAAATAGGTTGCGTGAATATGATAAAGATGACAATACTACTAAACTAATCTATTTATTTAATGCTATACTAATCAAATTCCCAAGAAACTATCTTACTGACCTAGAAGAAAAACCAACAAAATTCATCTGGAAGAACAAAAGGGCAAGAATTTCTAAGGAATTAATGAAGAGAAAAGTAAATGAAGATGGCTTAGCTGTACCACATTTAAAACTATATTATAAAGCAGCAGTCATCAAAACCATTTGATACTGGCTAAGAAATAGAGTAGTTGATCAGTGGAACAGGTTAGATTCACAGGACAAAATAGTCAATAACTATATAAATCTAGTGTTTGACAAACCCAAAGAGCCCAGCTTTTGGGATAAGAATTCACTTTTTGACAAAAACTGATAAGAAAATTGAAAACTAGTATGGCAGAAAGTAGGCATAGACCCCCACCTAACACCGTATACCAAGATAAAATTGAAATGGGTTCATGATTTAAACATAAAAATGGTATTATAAACAAATTAGAAGAACACAGGGTAGTTTACCTCACAGATCTGTGGAAGAAGAAGGAATTTGTGACCAAAAAAGAACTACAGGTCATTAACAATTGCAAAATGGATAATTTTGATTATATTAAGTTAAAAAGGTTTTCTACAAACAAAACTAATGCAGACAAGTTTAGAAGGGGAGCAATAAACTGGGAAAACATTTTTACATCCAAAAGTTCTAATAAAGGGCTCAGTTCTAAAATATATAGAGAATTGACTCAAATTTATAGTAGTTCAAGCCATTTTCCAATTGATAAATGGTCAAAGGATATGAACAGTTTTCTGATGAAGAAATTGAAACCATTTATAGTACACATGAAAAGATGCTCCAAATCATGATCAGAGAAATGCAAATTAAGACAACTCTGAGATACCACTACACACCTCTCAGATTGGCTAAGATGACAGGAAACGATAATGACCAATGTTGGAGGAGATGTGGGAAAACTAGGACACCGATACATGGTTGGTGGAACTGTGAATGGATACAACCATTCTGGAAAGCAATTTGGAACTATGTTCAAAAAATTATCAAATTGTGCATACCTTTTGATCCAGCAGTGTTTCTACTGGGATTGTATTCCAAAGAGATCTTAAAGGAGAGAAAGGGACCCACATGTGCAAAAATGTTTGTGGCAGCCCTCTTTGCAGTGGCAAGAAACTGGAAACTGAGTGGATGCCCATCAATTGAAGAATGATTGAATAAATTATAGTATATGAATGTTATAGGATATTTTTGTTCTGTAAGAAATGATCAAAAAGATGATTTCAAAGAGGTTTGGAGAGATCTACATGAACTGATGCTAATTGAAATAAGCAGAACCAATAGATCATTATATATGGTAACAACAAAACTATATAATGATCAATTCTGATGTACGTGGCTCTCTTCAACAATGAGATGATTCAAATCAGTTCCACTTGTTCAGTGATGAAAAGAGCCATCTATACCAAGAGAGAGAACCATGGGAACAGAATATGGACCACAACATAGCATTCTTGCCCTCTCTGTTGTTATTTGCTTGTATTTTGTTTTCTTTTTCAGTTTTTCTTTTTCTTTCTTCTTGATCTGATTTTCTTGTGCAGCAAGATAACTGTATAAATGTTTACATATATTGGATTTAACATATGTTTTAGAATATTTAACATGTATTGGATTAACTGTCAACTAGAGGAGAAGGTGGGGGGGAAAGAGGGGAAAAGTTGGAACAAAATGTTTTACAAGGGTCAAGGTTGAAAAGATTACCCATGCATATGTTTTCTAAATAAAACGCTTTAATTAATAATAAAAAACGAATTGGACCAAAAAGAAACATCAGAACAAATGAAATGCTAATTGAAATAAGCAGAACCAATAGATCATTATACATGGTAACAACAAAACTATACAATGATCATGTTTGTGCGTACTCTTGTAGTCTTGTACACATTTCCGGATTTGTATGTAATTTCAAGAATAAAATATAAATTAGTTATTTTCTTGACTAACCATATGTTATATCAAACAATACCTGAATAAAAAAGAAAGCAGAATCAAAAGTAGATACTTCAAAGTAGAATCTCCTTGAACTTCCCTCTGAATCTAGACTTTTTTTTTCTTTTCTCCTGTAGCCAGTCTCTTTATAAACTTAAAAAAAAAAATCTCTTCTCTTCTTTGCACTGGCAGGAAATTTTCTAGCTGAGCTTTTGAGGTGAACTTAGTATCATATTTTGTCATTCTAATCAACTTCCTCAGGCAGACATTGGATGGGTGATTTAGCTTTCCTATAGATTGTATTTAATTTATGGTCATCTGCTTCTCCTCTGTCAAACTGAATGTAGATATTGCATTAGGTACTTCCTAGGTGTTTTTCTTTTGAATCATGTCATCTTTTATAGACTATTCATTCATCTTCTTTCTTCTTGCTTATGTTCTTGCCATCAATTTTTAATTGTATTTATAAAACACTTTAGATAATGTATTTCCTCTTATGTTCTGGACTTATAATGAGGAAAAGTGTTACCAGGTATACAATTAATGTGCCTTTGCTTCGAACTGTGGGTTCTGCTCACTGCCTCTCCTTGAAATTATAGCCATTTTCATGTAATTATTCATTTTTAACAAGATATAGAATTGTTTAATTCAACATAAATAAAACTAAGGAACTGAGAGTGCTAGATAAGCATAAATAGAAATGTCTATGTAGATTGAAAATGTATAAATAGAGCACAATTAAAAGGAAATAAAATAACGTGTATCTTATTCACATTAATAAACAGTTAATCTCAAGACCTCTCTTTTTTTCATGGCTTTAAGAAAATAAATTTTAACTCTTTCACTCATTCTCTTTAAGGATAAGAATTCCCAAGACTGCTTCATAACTTCTCCATTCTTAGAATCCCTGTACCTTATGTCACAGTAATGGATATCTTATATATCATTTTTTTCTTTGCTTGATTCTTGAAGTGGTACTCCAGTTAACCCAAAATTTACTTCAAAGCTCAAATTTTTTATTTTCATATATCTTGACAGAAGTTATAGGGAAGGGAAGAGTTACAGAAATCCAATGTACTAGACTAGTTCAACAACAACATGGATCCTTTAATATCTTTTCTTTAATCAGGAGTAATTTTTCATCTCAAAGGAAGATGTTATCCCTTTTTATGTTTGCAGCTTTTGAATTATAAGGAAGTGATTTTTTTTCATCTTAAAGAAAAGGCTATTCCTACTCAGATATTTCCTTCACTTTTTTTCATTGAGAAGGGGATAATATTTTTTTTCTTCCTCAAAGAAAAAAACTACCTATCTTCTGTCATTTAACATTTCTCACAAATTGTGTAAAATGTCAAATAGATGTCATAAGATACTGAGCTTTATTAATGTAATATTTACAACTTTTAAACTCAAGCTAATTTTGCAGAAAACTTTCTTATAATTTAACTTGACCAGAAAACATTTTGAAACACACACACACACACACACACACACACACACACACAGATATCATCCATGGTTATATGCATATATGTGTATATATATGTGTGTATATATATATATATTATATATATATATATATATATATATATATATAATTATCAGTGAATATGGCTTTTAACACAAATAAGCAATTTGGGTTTTTTTATTTTTAATAGTGTGGTTAGCATCGGCTGTTCTCTTTTGAATATTATATTTTTCTTTTACCATGCATTTTTCCACTGGTTGCATATGTTCCTCTTGTACCTTCTGCCTCTAGATGATACTTCCTTGAAAAGAGAATCTGTATCTCTTTTCGTACTTATTTCACCAGAATGTAGCAAAGAGGCCCACTAAAAGAATGCCCTCAATAAGCATTGGTTGGGTTGAATTGAATTGGATTCTCTTGATGAGGATTGTTATTTTAAACCACCCAATTTCCCCTTCATGCACAAAAAGGAGAGAGAAAATTACTCATAGCTGATACTCATCAATGCCTCTTGATGATGAAAATCAGGTGATAATATTGCTTGGACAGCATGAATCTAGGCAACTGCCATATTATCTTTGCTCCTCTTCCTGGGAAGAAACTTCAAGTCTATCAGCATCACTTTGACTAAACAAAATTTCAAGATAACTATTCACTGATAACTATTTAAATTGTAAACAGAAATAGTGTTACATAAAAACACTGATATAAGTGAGGTGATCCTTAGTTCTTCAAACTATTTTGCAGGGGAAAAAATAGCTCAAACCCCTAAGCACACTTAAAGCTGTTGTTTACAGAACCCTCTTAAACATACTTTGAATTCTCAGAGCTATGTGTCAGTGTACAAAGCTATGGTGAAAATCTCTCTGACATTAAAAAATTGTCTAATTGCCTTATGTCCTGGCTTTTTGAGAAATCAAGTGTGACTTACTTTACGGAATTGAAATGTTATATTTAAAATTAACTTTATGAGTTAGTTTCAACCTCTAAGAATTATGTCCCTTTAGGAATTAACATGAAATACTAGAAATTTGCATACTATGATAGAAAAAGCAATGACTGGACTAAATGAACTAACTAGGTTTCAAATCCCATTTCTGACCTTCCCTCTATGATTTTGGAAAAGTCATTTTACTGCTTATTTCATCATATGTAAAATAAAAAGATTGGATTATATGCCCTCTTTGACCATCTCTAGCTCTAAATCTATCCTAACACAGTGATTTTGTTTCATTTTTTAAAAGAATATTGAGCTTAATCTGGCATTTGATCAGTACTTAGAAATATCAAGCCATCTTCTATTTTGTAGGTTTGAGTCCTTTTCTAAATTCTAATTCTGTACTTTTTTCTAACCTTGGTAACGAGCTATTTCTAATTTCCCTAACCTCTGTCTCTGTATACACACTCCTGTACATTATTGACTCAATCTGAATTCAGTATTCTTAAATTAGCCCCAGTGGTATAGAAACTCTCATATTCTCTCATATTCTTTCCCTCTCCTTCCTCTCTCCCCCTTTTCTCTCTCCTTCCCTCACTCCATCCTCTGTCTCTATCTTTGTCTCACACACACACATCCCTCTTTCTCCCCCCCCCCTTTCCTCCCCTCTGCCTCATACTCTGGCCATGGTTTTTCTTATTCCTTGTCCTTTATTCCAAATTTAGTTCCAAAGCTCTTGTGATAATTAACTGCTCTTAATTGTTAGGTATCAACTGATCATTAAGTTTTGCCTTATCAATATCAGCATTCAATCAACCAATAAGTATTTTTAAAGAACCTAACATGTACCAGGCATGGTGCTAGACACTGTGAAATAAATAAAATTAATGAAACAGCCCCTTCTTTCAGGGAGTTACATTCTAACAAAGAGTCAATGAACAACCTTTATTAAGTCCCTACTACTATGCTAATGCATTGTTCTCAGTAGTGAGAATACAAAGAAAATCACTTAAAAGTCCCATCTTCCAAGAATCTCACAATCTAATAGGAAACAAGGACATATATAAATGTATGTGTGTGTGTGTGTGTGTGTGTGTGTGTGTGTGTGTATGTGTGTGTGTGTGTGTGTGTGTGTGTGTGTGTGTGTGTGTGTACACAATGTAGTTAAATACAAAATAGTTTGAAAGAGAGGGCATTTGTGATTGAAAAGATTGGGAAAACCTTCATGTAAAAAAAAAAAAAAAAAAAAAGCTGATGCTTAAGTTGTGCCTTGAAAAAAGGGATTCTGTTAGATGAAAGGAAGAAAGAAGTAAAAGCCCCAAAGAGAGTTGGGCCAAAGGCAGAGATGGTAGATTGAGGAATATAAAGGACAGTTTGACTGGGTTAGAATTGGGAAGGGGTATAATGTACATGAGGCTAGAAAGATTAATTGGGTCCAAGTTAAGAAAGGCTTTAAAAGCTAAACTGAGAAGTTTAAGTTTCCCTCTTTTTGAATCCTAAGGGCTTAGCATAGTGACTACTATATAGTAGATACTTAATAAATGCTTACTTGGTCAATCCTAGATCCTTTTCTTCTAAAGGAGTTTAACATATTCAGGTCTATAGTTGTGTAAAGTCACTGACATTAAGGTGGAAAATTGCCTAGTAGTAAGAAGCTTGAGGAAGAGAGAACAATTAATAGGTAATTACAGTAACTAAAGAGAGAGGTGATTAAGGATGGACTTTAGCTAAAAACTGTTTACAGAGAGATAAGCTGTTAAAGGAGTAACACCGAGATTTAAATTGGATATGGATTGGATATAGATTAGTAAAAGATTAGATATGGAGGATAAGGGATAATGAAGAATAAAGAACGGGTAGTACCAAAATTACTAACCCAAAAGACTAGAAGAATGATACTCTACATCAACATTGAGGTTTGCACATAATAGATTTTAACGAATGCTTTCAATATTAGGTTGTTTCATTCCTTTGCCAATTTGAACATATGCACCAAAAATCTTGGCGGAACCAGCCAAGTTTCAACAGTTTATGGAAAAAAGTGGTAGACCCCATGAGTGACCTAGAGTAGTGATAGACCTAGAAGAGCCTCTTATCTTTAGAAAGAACTTAAAATAACATAAGAGAAAAATAATCAAAGTTAGAGACCCACTAGAATTAACTGATCTGAAACAAGTACCCAGTTATAGAAATATTCCATTAAGCATATGGGGTACATAAAGTCACAAGAGGGAGCAAACAAAGAAATAAGTGAAGAAGTCTTAACTCTTTGGTCACATCCAGTGAACCTCAATGAACTGAAGACTTTTCTAAAATTTGGTGATTATTATCAAAAACTTGTAAAGAAATATGCTGCTATTGCTAAGTCATTCAATGATCTCACTCACAAATATGTTTCAAAAGCAAAAGGGCAAAATAAGTCATCCTACTCTGACTTCTCTGATGTTATTTGGAAACATTTGGGATAAGAATTGGATAAACAAAAGATTTAGCCATTGGCCTCATTCATTCACATGTGTTGACCTGTACAGATTTTCCTAAGAACAATTTTAACTTTGGCCTATGGTTCCAATGTTATCATTATATATACTATGTTAAAGCACATTAACATCTGCAACTCTTATTAGTATTTCAAATAGTTTTTTTCTCCAAGTTAATTCTAATGATTTTCTTCAAATACTCCCTCATTAACAACATTTTAACACTAGTATTTTCCCTTCCTTAGTGATTGATATTATATTGTTCTCATTTTTTTGAAATCTTTGTCCTTTTTTAGAATTCTAAAATGACCTAAATTCTCTGGTAATTTAATCAATGAATAACATTTTATTTTTTTCTTAAAATCTCCATTATTACTTCATATTTCCGAATATTCAAAATATAGCATTTTTTTCATGTCTTCAGCATATTTTCAATGTCTTTATCATTCTAGGTCAGATTGTAGTCACTTTAATCATTTCTATATGATTCTATCTGAATTGCTAAAGATCAGTGTTCTAGACATATATATGTACTAATCATATTAACATCCAAATTTAAACATAGTTATATTAACTTACAAATAGTAATTCTTATATATTCAAATAATCACAAATATATCACATAAAAATTCCCTGGCTGTTATTTGAAAATATATTTTAAAAATCAAAAATTTTTCTTTGTAAGTACTTATATCTTTCAGCATCTAATAATTTCCAGATAAAAGAAACTCTTGAATAGATTCCTACCACTGTGAAAGTCCTTCAAAAAGTCTTGCAGGGTAAAGCATCCTGAAAATGTAGGGCATGGGGGAGAAGATATATCCTAGAGGAGCTACTCCCAAAATGTAATATCAGTAATAGCTGCCAATGTCAATGAAGCAAATTATCACCTGTGTGCAGGACATGTTGACCACTATTCATTTTCTGGGTTGACTTACTCATTACATCTGGCTTCTTGTACTAGCAGTCTTAGATCTCCAGAGACAAGTCACCATTACACATTTGCAGATAATTATTTCTTAATGAAAGAATAGAAATAGTTTTGAAAGGAAATATACTCATTTTATTCTCCAATTCTCATTCTTGAGCCATCACAGATATGATCTTTATGTTTTCAACAACTTACAAGTGCTGCACGTTGAAATGATGCATGACTTTAAACACAAACCAATTACTCATAATAATTTTGCTTTTAGATCTGAAACATCACTATTTACTTAGCAATAAGGCAAAAGAAATTATACTAACATCATGTTGTTTTCCAGTCATATCTGACTCTTTGTGACCCAGTTTGAGTCAAACCAATTGGAGTGATTTGCCATTTCCTTCTCTGGTTTATTTTACAGATAAGGAGATTGAGGTAAACAAAGTTAAGTGATTTGCTAAGGGTCACACACTTAGTAAGTGTCTGAACCCCAAATTTGAACTCAGGAAGAGGAATCTTCCTGATTCTAGGTTGGGTACTCTACTAACTGTCCACTCCTCTCCACCCAGCTACCTCCAAATAATATTGTAGACCCTCATGTATTAAAGTAAATGAATAAATTTCTAAATATATATATATATGAAACACATAATCTGTATATAAATTCGAGTTACAAGCTCTCACTGATGCACTCAATCTCTAAAGGGATGGATATGCATATATTTTAAAAAATCCAGCAAGAAAGTGTGTAAGGGAATAAAATCCATACATTTAGATTAAGTCACATGAAGTAAATCACAATTCTAGACTATAGATTTTGATAGTTTGGGTCCACTCAACATTTGTATCCCGTGGAACTATTGCCCTACATACTGCTTATCTATTGTTCTCACTGTTCTTCCTGGGCAGATCTTGTTTTTCAGATATGATATTGTCAGATCAGAATAGAGCCTCCATTTCTAGATGCCATGTTGTTTGATAAGAGCAGAGTTCACATCAACAAAAACCAAGTAGACCCTTTAAGCTAGTCAAACAAACCCAGTCAGATTGTCAGGATGTAAAGCAGTTGTCATCTCTTCTGCTTTTCCATTTAAATCAGAAGTAGCAGAAAAGTGCAACAGGTTCATGAAAAAGTTCCCCTTTCTCCATCTCTAGCTGGTGCTGAAGAATAATATGGGTCACTAAAGTACTTGCCTAATTGATTTCAACTGCTGTCATAATCAGGACTATTTTATCTGCTTATAAAGCATCTGGTGAACATCACAATTCATAGAGAATCTCAGTTCCCTTTGGACTTTTCACAATACCTCTTTCATAATGGTGGCAAGGAGAAGGATTTTTGTTTACATTATTTTGTTTTTTTAGAGGCAATAGGGTTAAGTGATTTTCCCAGGGACACACAGCTAGTGAGTATCTGAGGCTGGATTTGAACTCAGATCCTCCTGACTCCAGGACTAGTGATATTTTTAATAATCCTTTAATAATAATAATAATAATAAAGCTGATCTTTCACAAAACTTAATAGGTAATCTAATTACCTCAAAAGTCTTTAATCTAATTTGTTATATATATATATGTATATATATATATATATATATATATATATATATATATATACATATATATATGTATATGTATACACACACACACACAGTATTGCCATCTTATGGTACCAAAAGGACTAATTTCTAAGTTCATCAAATAAATTTTGGCAAAATGAAAATTCTTCATTTATACATATTTATAAAAACAAACAGAAAATAATTAAGGTATATTTGGTAAACATGTGTTCTTATTATATACCTTTATTGATATTGATAATCTGAAGATCACTGAATAAACTCATCTCTAGATTCATCTATGAAAGATTTTCATGATTAGCTTAATGTATGCATTTGAATGAGTTTTTGTATGAGAATCTCGAGCCCTGAATTTTGTTTGAATAAATCAGATTTCTTTTTGTAATCAACAAACAACAAATATAGTTGCATTTTTGTTTTTTCATCCCTTTCAGTCAATTGTGTGATTGCAAAAATGTTATTTGCTGTAGAGAATTGTATGCAAATGCTTCTGTGCTCATTTCAGATTTTTATTGAGGATAGCCTTGATAAATGCATGGATTCTCCTCATGAAGATTTTAAATATATGAAAAAAATGAACATAATCCCATAACCTTCTTTCTCCTGTGATAAGTATGATTTTTCCCCACTATTCTAGAATTATCCCATCTTTGAAACAGCTAAAAAAATTGATCAAAGTGTGCTTTCAGTCTGTGTCAAGTCAAAAGAAAAAGTTTATTAAGCTTTTACTTTGTTCCAGGAACTGTACTAAGTGCTGGAAGTACAAAGAAAGGAAATAAAAAAGGCCTTGCTTTCAGGAACTTTACAGCCCAAGGGAGGCAACAACATGCACACAACTGTCACAAACAAGTATATATATAAACAATTATATAAACATATACATATGTGTGTATACATATATGTATGTATATGAAGAGCCAAGTTACAAAAGGCTTTAAATGTCAAAGAGAGGATATTATAATTTGTCCTGGAGGTAATGGCAGCCATCTGAGTTTATTTAATGGGGAAAGATTCTTTTGAGAAATCAAACTAGGTCATCTTTTGCCCCAATGCCTATTTTGTCTTTAATCACTAACTGGGTGTTAGCTCAGACAGAGACCTGGGAAAGACACCAATTTAAAAAACCAAAGTTTCCATTGCATCTAAGCCATCACCAGTCTTTCTGACCTATGTCTTGCCCCTGGGTTCAGATGGCTCTGGAGGAGAGAGTGAGCTCTCTGCCCAGTTCTGCTTCACTTTGATCCAATTCGCTTGAAAATCAAGACATCCTGACCATCTCATTGCTTTTCTTTGAGAAAGAAGGACAAAAAATAACAATGGGTTAAAGGGGATAACATTAACAGTTAATTTAAAGTTGAGTGAAGGATGGATTGTAATGGGTAGAGACTTGAGGCATGGTGACAAAGCAGAAAAATGAACTAGGTGAAAAATGATAAGGATTCAAGGATGAGTTTATAAAGAAAAAAGTAAGATAAATGTGGAAAAGACAAGTCTCTTTGAGACATGAAGGATACCCACAGTTAGTAAGCATCATGTATCACAAAGAAAACCTGGAAAGAGCAATCTCTATAAAATCTAAGAAAAAGAGAGTATCAAGGAGATGGTTATTAAGCTTATGTACCACATACCAACACTCATTCCCTCTCTCTCCTATGGTGAATCTCAGCTCCATTAACTCCTTTCCATTTTTCTAAAAACTTGCTTATCTGGCTTCATTCGAAATAAAAAGAAAAAAACTTTTCATTCATGTCTTCTATAACAACATCTAGGCAATGATGCTATCTCTTTTTTATACATCATTAACAAAATCCCTGAAAACATGTCTATCCCTATTGCTTCCACATACTCACCATCTATGATCTCCAGAACCTCTTTAAATATGACTGTTTCCTACAACTTTACTAAAATATTCTTAATAATGTACACAAATTATTTAATAATTGTCAAATCTAATTGTAATCTTCAGTCTCAGTTCTCCTTAGTCCCTGTCTAGCATTTGATGTTCTTGTCCTTTGTGGGAAATTTTTTTATCCATTTATTTCATGTCTTTCTCTCTCAAATCTCATTCTTCTAATCATACTAGGCAGTGCAAATATTAGCATCAGGACACGAGTATTCACCTAGTCTCAAAAGTTCAAAAACTCAGATTTAGACCCAACTTCTTACTTTCTACCTCACTTTTCTTTTTCAGTCTCTTTTTGCCAGCTCTGCCTCATAAAGATACTTTGTATTCCTCTTCTATTCCCACTACCATAATATCAATCCAGGTTTTACTGCTGACTTATTGTTATGGCTTCTTAATGTTGTTTGATGTTTTAATGTTGCCCTGCACTATTCCCGTCTTTGTCTTTCTACATAATTGCTGCCAGCATGCTACCAGTCAAAACTATGCAGTGGCTCCCTATGGTCACATCAATAAAGCTTAAATCCTTTTGTCTGATATTTGTGGCTCTCTGTAATCTGGTACCATCCCCTATTTGTGGCTTATTCTAATATCACTGCTATCTAAATATTATAAATTCTTAAAAAAAAAACAACAAAAACAAAACTAAAGGCCCATTCAGCCATGATGTTTGTTTCTCTGCCTTTGCTCACATTGTTCCTTATGACTAGGATATTCTTCTTCCCATCCTTTTAAGCCAATGCTAATGCAAGCTTTTCTCTGATCACCTCTACAACTTGGTGAGTAATGCCCATCCCTCACACTGCTCTTCCCCTCTCCAATCCTTATGTAATCCTTTGTCAACAGCTGTTTTTACTACATATTTTTGAATTACTAGGCTATAAAATCCATGAGGACATGAATTTTACCCAAACCCCAATATCACCTTTTATGATAACACATAAGACTTTTGACTTAGAAGACATTTAAGCATACTTATTGGATTGATTTTTTAACTGGATTTGAAAGAATCTTCAATAAGAGAAGCCAAATTCTTATTATTTTGAATGCTAATATATAAAGAGGCATAAGTATTTGAACAAGGCATATCATTTCACTAAGCGACAGCTAGGTAATACTTTTGTACATGAATTCAAGTAGCACTTTAGGAATAGCCCAAGAAAATTTCAAAAAGGCAAATATTGTTTTTTTTCTCCTTTCACTGAAGAAAATCTGTAATTTTGTATTTTACTTTTCATAAAAAGACTGTTACTATTATGTGTGTTAATATTTCAAGCATGTGGGGGAAAGTAAGGTACTGGTGAATAATCCTGTTAAATTATCTATTTGTAATGAAAGTTGAACAGCAAATGAACTTGAGTACAATCACTTGGGAATACTTAACAAAGCTCAAACTAATTAGAAAACAATGGTTTGTAATGGAAATGTTTGTATCCCAAATAGAAAATGTATACATTTTAGTTATTGAAATCCTAGATTCATAGTTTTTGGAACATGAAAAGTCCATTAGAGGTCATATAATGAATGCATCCCCTTCATTTTACAATTGAAGAAAAAAAAAACAGAATAAGTGATTTATCCAAGATCATACAGGAAGAGTAAAGATTTGGACTCAACTCCAATGACTTCATATTCAGTCCTTTTCTCACTTCAATGGTTTTATATTTTAGGATTTCAGAAGTATATCTAATACTCCATAGACCAACTATCTTGAGTGACTTTCATGCCACAAAATAAACTGCACATAGAGGAAACAATAATGAATCTTCTTGACATAGCTATAGATAGCTATACACACATACATATAAAACATTTCAAGGTTTTATAAAGTGTTTAACATATATTATTTCATTTGTAATATTCACAAAATCCCTGAAAGGGAAGTGGTATTGCTATCTCCGTTTTATAGATGTTGAAAGTGAAGCTATGAGAGGTTAAATGATTTGTCCAGGATCACACAGCAAATAAATATCTGATGCAGGATTTGAACTGAAGTCTTTCTAATTCCAAGGCTAATATCTTAACCACAAATTCATACTGCCTTGGAGAGTCCATAAAACTTTTTTCTCATATTCATCTCTCTCACTTTAATATATCCTTGTTGAATCCCATAGAAGCTCTGATAATTTGAAAAGAATGGAATAGATATGAAATAAGTGGAGAGTGGGTATGAGATCTGGTCTGAAAAGAGTATTTCTAGTGCTTCTACCCCCAACACACACACACACACACACACACACACACACACACACACACACACCCCTTACCTACTGAGGAGGGGAAGGTTAGAGAAAACGCCAAAGGAGAAGGCACATGGTACCTAGGGGGGAGCCAGTTTCAGTACAGCAAATAAGAAGAAAACAAAAGATGATAAAATATTCTTAGGATAAAGGAAATTTGAGTGGATGCCCATCAGTTGGGAAATTCTTGAATAAGTTATGGCATGTGAATGTAATGGAATATTATTGTTTTATATGAAATGACAAGCAGGCTCATTTCAAAAAAGCCTGGAAAGTCTTACATGAATTGATATGTTGATCAATTGTAATAAACCTGGCTCTTTCCAATAATGAGGTGATTCAGGGCAATTCCAATATACTTGTAATGGAGAGAGTCATCCACATCCAGAGTGAAGACCATGAAGACTGAATATGGATCACAGCATAGTATTTTCACCTATTTGTTTGCTTGTTTTTTTTTTTCTCTTTCTCATTTTTTCCCTTTTGGTCTGATTTTTTTTTTGTGCAACATGATAAATGTAGAAATATGTTTAGAAGAATTGCACATCTTTAACTTATATTGGATTACTTGCTGTCCAGGGGAGGGGGAAGATGTGGAGGGAGGGAAAAAAATTGGAATACAAGGTTTTGCAAGAATGAATATTGAAAACTACCTTTGCATGTATTTTGAAAAACAAAAAAAAAACTATTATTATTATTTTAAAAAGGATAAAAGGAGTTTGACCTGATGGAGGAATATTCCAAGGAACAATGGAAGGAGAAAAAAGACAGGCTAGGGGAGACTAAGGATGGACAGTTAGACAATGATAAGATGATTGTAAGAATAAAAGGGGTCTGAATTATATTCGTCAGTTGTAGTGTGATGCAGAGGTAGTCATTACAAATCTGCATATTTCTTTTTTTTAATATAACTTTTTATTGACAGAACATATGCATGAGTAATTTTTTACAACATTGTCCCTTGCACTCACTTCTGTTCCGATTTTTCCCTTCCCTTCCTTCACCTCCTCCCCTAGATGGCAGGCAATCTTATACATGTTAAATATGTTATAGTATATCCTAGATACAATATATGTGTACAGAACCATACAGTTCTCTTGTTGCCCAAAAAGAGTTGGATTCAGAAGGTAAAAATAACCTGGGAAGAAAAACAAAAATGTAAGTAGTCCACATTAATTCCCCAGTGTTCCTTCTCTGGGTGTAGCTAATTCTGTCCATCATTGATCAATTGGAACTGAATTAGATCTTCTCTTTGTCGAAGAGATCCACTTCCATCAGAATACATCCTCATACAGTATTGTTGTTGAAGTGTATAATGATCTCCTGGTTCTGCTCATTTCACTCAGCATCAGTTCATGTAAGTCTCTCCAAACCTCTCTGTATTCATCCTGCTGGTCATTTCTTACAGAAGAATAATATTCCATAACATTCATATACTACAATTTACCCAACCATTCTCCAATTGATGGGCATCCATTCGATTTCCAGTTTCTAGCAACTACAAACAGGGCTGCCACAGACATTTTGGCATATACAGGTCCCTTTCCCTTCTTTAGTATCTCTTTGGGGTATAAGTTCAGTAGTAGCACTACTGGATCAAAGGATATGCACAGTTTGATAACTTTTTGGGCATAATTCCAGATTGCTCTCCAGAATGGTTGGATTCGGATCTGCATGTTTCTACCATTACAAAGAAGGGTTCTCTCCCTTTCCTTTGCTTTGAAGTCTCCTGTGTTTCTGAGAGTGGAAGTAAAATCATTTTTAAAGTTCTTTCCAGACTTGGTTTTCTTTCTTATGCCAAATATGATAGACAAAGCAAAATTGATTTTCTTTAAAATATTTTTTTTAGCTTTTGACCAAAATCTTGGAAACCACCAGTTCTATGACACAAATAATATAAAAATATCAGCAAAATCAAATATGTCTCATATGTATAAATTGAAAATAACTCTATACCCTGTAGAACAAAACCTTTTTGTTCATGTACATGAAAGAAAATGTGTTTTTCCATAACTGGCTTTTATTATAATTATAAGAATATATCACAGATTCATAAATTGAAAGTTTTCCAAAGATACTTTTTAATCCTGAGAGACCTGAGGATTATGCCCATTAGTTACAGACTACAGTTTTTTTTGTTTGTTGTTTGTTTTGTTTTGTTTTTGCAGTTTTAATCTTTTATGTTCAAAAAACATCTAATGATAAATTCATGAGATACTATTTCACTTACACTACCATCAGAATAAGATAATAAAAGAGTGAATGGGTAACTGACCCTGAAGTGAGGAGAATGTAAATTCAACCTCATCTTTTGACAAATAGGAGTTCTGTGACCTTGGATGAGTCACATAATTTTCCAGAACTTTAGGCAGATCTCTAAGACTATAAATTGCAAAGAAAATATCAACATTCCCCACTGACAGGGAGCAGATTTTTTTTTCATCTAATAAGTTCTCTATACAAAGTAAATTGCAGATCCAATGCTTTACACCAGAATAGCATAATGAAATACTTTAATAATATTTATCATAATCCTTCCTTTACTAAAGCACAATTTATCAAATGCTATCTGAAGATTGATAACAAAAGGGATTTTTCTCTCTCTTTCAATCTTTCTCTTTCTTTCTTTCTCTCCCTTTCAATACCTATAGATTCATGATAGAAACTATCTGTATATAGATAGAGACATAGATGATAGACATACAGATAGATAAATAGATCCTATCTTGAATAAACAAAAATTGTTTAAATTCAAAATAATTAGGGGTGTTGTAAGAGAAAAGGTATAGAGGAAAAAAAAATAACAGGTTAGCCACATGGTGAGAGAACAATGTATAGCAAGCATGTGGAAAATCATAATGTCTTACAAGAAGAGGACTGCTAGGGAAGTCAGGGTACTCAAAATCATAGATTTAGAGTGATAAGGTACTTCACAGACCATTGAATATTGCCCTATTATGTTATAAATGAGAAAACAAAAGCAAATGACTTGTCCAGGATCCAAGAGATATTTCTGATTATCTCTTTCTGAAATGTCTCGTGCAGAATTTTACCTCCAGTCTTCCAAGACTAGCAGTTTATCTATTCTACAGCATTGTCTTTTATATGAAGACATAAATACGACCTTCATAGGTTGAGTAGGCATGGATAAGTTTTGATTAGCAATTATATGCCAACAAAATTGAGATTTTTGAGAGCAAGAATAATTATAATCATGTGAAAAATGAACAAAATAGGAAATAAGAGTTTTTAGAATTTAACCTCAGAAAGGTAAATTAAGTCAAAATAAACAGGAGAGAAGAACCAGGAAGTTTTACAAATGAATTTTATCGAATCCTTAAAAAGCAACATCTTTACAGCATATATATTCTGGTGAAATTAAAATGTATCTTTGACCTGAATACAAAAGGTTGCTTCATTTAAAAAATGTAATAATAAAAGGAAGGCAGAGGCAGAGATTTTTTTGCAATAGGGAGAATCATTAACAAAATAATAAAGAAGATTACAAAAGACAGAAGAGACAATTTTGATAATATGAAATTTAAAAGCTTTTGTATGAACAAAATCAGTGAAAACAGAAAAAGATGAGTAAATGTTAAGAGTTTACTGTAGAGAAAAAAAGGTTTTTGCATCAGACAGCAGATAAAATTTTGATATCCAAGAGATATATGGAATTGATGCAAATAAAGGATGCCAGGAGTCATTTAAATTTTTATGTCCTTGATAAAATATTCCATCTCTTGCCTCTTTTTCTTTGCATAGACTGTCTTCTCGTGCCTGGAATGCTCTGCCTCTTGAAATGTCTAGATCACACATGCCCCATTTCTTGTATAAGTTATTTCAAAAGATATTTCTTAAATTTCCCAAGTCATCAGTGCCATCACTCATCACTATGTATTAGTTTTATATGTATTCATTTACGTGTTATATGTGTATTATATATTACTATATATAATTATTAATTTTATAATTACTATGAATGGTTTGTTTTATATATATATATACACACACACATATGAGTATGTGTATTTTCTTTATCTGTGAATATGTTAAATCTACCCCAGAAGAATTTTAAACTTTATGGATATAAGATCTGTCTATTGTATTTGTTTTTTGAGTTCCTAGCATGACTCCTGGTGTAAATGTCTACTATTGGTTGTGTCATTGAAACTTATGAGACCTTAAATTCATTTGACTATTTTTGTATTTTGAATACAACACATTGAATAGAATGCTAAAAAAATTGGAAAGGGGTCCCAGGGGTTAAACAGTCTAAATCCCCAAATATTTTAAGAATAAATTCCAGTGTTATATAAACAATTTGAAAAAAAAACAGGTAAAAGGAGAATCTTACCAAATTCCCTCCATGATAAAAATAATAGTTTTGGTATCTAAATCATGAAGAGCAAAAATAGGAAAAGAAAACTATAGAATAATTTCCTTAATGAATATTAAGATGCAAAAGTTTACTAACAAGGAAACAATGACAATATATCATAAAGACCATACAATATGATCAGTTTGGATTTATACCAGGCTAATTCAATTTTAGGAAAGCTACAAGCATAACTTGTAGCTTTCCTAAAATCATAACAATAAATCATCTGATCATATCAATAAATATGGAAAAAAAGATTTTGAAAGGATACAATACTGATTCTTATAAAAAAAAAAAAAAACACTAGAAGTGGCAGCTAGGAGGTGCAGTGGCTAGAGGACCAGCCCTGAAGTCAAGAGGATCTGAGTTCAAATTTGACCTCAGTCACTTTACACTTCCTAGCTGTGTGACCTTGGGCAAGTCACTTAACTCCAATTGCCTCAGCAAAAAACAAAAACAACAAACAAATAAAAACAACAAACCACAAAAACAAAAAAAATTAGAGGATGATGGAGAAAAGGTAGAATCTCACCTGAGTTTTTTCAAATTTTCTTCCAAATTACTTTAAATTAATATTTCAAACAAAATTCTGGAACTGTAGAACCCACAAAAAAATGAGAAGAAACAATTTTGAAGCACAAAATAACTTAAAAGATTGGCAATAAAGTTCAATTGTATCTTACTAAGTATGAAACACAGTCTAGTGCAAACAAGACCCTCTCAGGAAAACAGCAAACCTTGGATGAGATAATTGAATCAGCGCAGGAACTTCTGAAATAGCCCATAGATATTAAGGGAGTCATACAGCTGATCAGAAGAATATTACAGGGATGCCTCTACTGCCATTGGATGGCTTTATTGTATTGTTCATCCATAAATTTGGGTCACAGTCCCACGGCAGGGAGGAACATTAGAAGGAGAAGGGGAAGGTAGAATGGAGTAAGTTAATTCCCATAAAAGAAGTACAGAAGACCTTTTAAAATAGAGGGGAACTTAAGAGAGTTGGTGAGAAGAAATACTTGAGCCTTACTCTCATCAGAATTGGCTCATAAGAGAAATAATATACACACTCAATGGGGTATAGAAATCTATCTTACCAGATGATGAGCAGACTGATTTCAGAAAAGCCTGGAAAGACTTGAATTGATGCTGAATGAAGTGAACAGAATCAAAAGAACATTATACACAAAAACAACAAAATTGTATGATGATCAACTGTGATAGACTTGGCTTTTTCAATTAAGTGGTGATTCAAAGCAATTCCATTAGACTTGGTATGGAAAAATGTCATCTGTGTTTAGAGAGAGAACAACAGAAATGAATGTGGATTGAAGCATAGTATTTTTTATCTTTTCATTGTTGTTTGCTTACTTTTTTCCCTTTCTTTTGTTTTCCTTTTTGACCTGACTTTTCTTTTTTGGCGTAGTTCCAAATTGCTCTCCAGAATTGTTGGATAAATTCACAACTCTACCAACAGTGTTTTAATGTCCCATTTTCCCCACATCCCTTCCAACATTCATCATTATCTTTTCCTGTCATCTTCACCAATATGAGAGGTGTATTGTGGTACCTCAGAATTGTCTTAATTTGCATTTCTCTGATCTCTGATCTAGAGAATTTTTTCATATGATTAGACATAATTTATTTCTTAATCTGAAAATTGTCTGTTCACATCTCTTTACCATTTATCAATTGAAGAATGGCTTGTATTTTTATAAATTTGAATCAATTCTTTATATATTTTAGATATAAAGCCTTTATCAGAAACCCTAGATGTGAAAAAAATTTCCCAGTAAAATAAAATACTATTAAAAAATCTATTTTACCTTATAGGAAGATAGGAAGAGAAGGTAATAAAAGAAGGAGGATAATAAAAAGGAGGAGAGGCTGCAAGAGGTGGTAATCAAAAGCAAAACACTTCTGATATTCAACTGGGTGAAAGGAGAGACAGAATGGCATAAACAGAATAAAATATAGAGGAAAAAATACAGTAATCATAACTGTTAAAATTTCATAATATATTTCCCTGATAAAAACTTCAATTCTCAAATATTTAAAGAACTGAATTAAATTTATCAGAGTACAAAACACTCCTCAAATGATGAATGATCAAAGAATATGAACAGGCAGTTTTCAGATGATGTGATCAAAGCTATTTATAGTCATATGAAAAAATGTTCTAAATCATTATTGATCAGAGAAATGCAAATTGAAATAACTCAGAGGTGTCACCCCCACACCAATTAGATTTGCTAATAAGACAGAAATGGAAAATTCAAAATGTTGAAGAGAAAGCAGGAAAGTTGAGTCAATAATGCATAGTTGGTCGAGTTGTTATGTGATTCAATAACAAATCAATTAGGATTATGGCCAAAGAACCTTAGAAGTACAAACCCTGTGATCCAACAACAATATTACTTGAACTGTATCTCAAAGAGATTTTTTTTAAAAGAAAAAGAGTTATGTACACAAATTTTTATAGTCTCTCTTTTAGTAGTGACAAGGAATTGGATATTGAAGAGATGTTGGTCAATTGGGGAATGGCTAAACAAATTTCAGTATGTGTTTGTGACAGTATATTATTGTATGCTATAAGAAATGATAAGGAGAATGACGTCATAAAAATCTTGGAAGGTTTATATGAACTGATGCAAAGTGATGAGTGGAATTAGGAAAACATTGTACATAGTAACAATATTGTAATGATCAACTTTTAAAGCCTTAGCTACTCTGAATAATAAAATGATCCAAGGCAATTCCAAAGGACTCATGATCAAATGGGTGGTAAGTGGCAAAGTGAATAGAATGCTAGGCCTAAATTCAGGAAGACTCACCTTTCTGAGTTAAAATCTGACTCTAATCAGTTACTACCTATGTGACCCTGGGCAAGTCATTTAATCCTGTTTGCCTTACTTTTCTTGTTTGTAAAATGAGCTGGAGAAGGAAATGGCAAAACACTCCAGTATCTTTGCCAAGAAAACTCCTAATGGGGTCATGAAGAGTCAAAGACAACAGAAAATGACTGAATAAAAATGACACCATAAAAGAAGAATAAATGGACTCTGAGTGCAGACTGAAGCATGTTTTTACCTTTTTTGATTTTTCTAATTTGTTTTACATTTCTAATATGGAAATATATTTTGCATGACAGCATTCTCAATGAGTGATAGAGAATGTATAGAAGGAGGAAGATTTGGAACTTAAATTTTAAAAAGAATGTTAAAAAGTTAATAAACAAGAAAGAAAACGCGATCTTTAAAAAAAATATTATGGTCAAAGCACCTGTGTAACACATCACCTCTGATTTGAACTCAATGTTTGGACTTAGGTAAATCATTACAAATCTTGGCCATTCATAGCCTTTATAATGTTTAAAGGTATATGAATCTAAATGCTTACTCTATATAGTGAAGGGTTTTCTTCATAATGGCTCAAAATTAAACTGCTTAGATCAAGCTTTTTTTTTTTTTTAAGAAAAGAATTGTTTATTTCTCTGATAGCAGGCAAGCAACAAGCATTTGTTAAGATCTTACTGGGTGCATATTTTATATTGGCTATGAACATAATAGTTAGCATTTATATAGTGCTTCAAGGATTGCAATGTCTTTTACCTGCATTGCTCAGCTGATTTTCATATCACCTTGTCATAGGTGATATTGTATATATTATACATACATACATATACATATGTACATATATATATACACACACACACACAATATGGTCATATTGTAAGCATTTGAGAGAGGATTTTGAACTCATCTTCTTGAATCTTAATCCAGTACTCTGTCTAATACCATTAAGACATAGTTGCACAGTAGTTTAAGTGTCAGTTTTAAAACTGTCCTTCACCCTCATCCCCCATCACAGTTAACTGCTCTTATTTCTTACAACTCTTGGACAAATCTAGTCTTCTCCCCTAAAGGTGGTAAATCTATTTGTCATCTCTCATTGGTACTTTACACTTTTGAACCTCAGAGCTATTGTACATGCCATTCATCTGTCCAGAGGGCCCACCCTGCTCTCTGCATCTAATCACATCCTTGTCATCCTTCTCTGGTGAAGGCTCACCTCCTCTATCAACCTGTTACAGGTTAATGTCTCCAGATTCCAGTTATTCCCGAGCATCTTATTTCTTTCTCCTCCAGAAAACTTGTACTTTGTATTTCTATAAATGGCTCAGCATGTAGTTCTATAAAAATGAATTCAAAGATTTTTCAGGTCTTTCTTTCAGATCACAACTGCATTCAAAAGTCCAAGAATATTGTTAAGAAGATAATGGAAGTCATGGATATTTGAATATAGACAATGAATGTTAGGCCTCCTTAGAACTAAGAATTATAATGATCACCTTATTATTTCTCTCCTTTTCCCTTCCCAAAACATGAGAGAATAGAAAAGATATGGAACTGGAAAACAGGAACATTCAGCGGTTTGGTTGCTACTAGGTTGTCAGAAGTAATCTGGGCTTCAGAGGTGGCATTTAAGTTTGTGGGAGACTATGAGTTAGGAGAAAAATGTATAATTGATACTTTTCTTGTTATATCAGTAATATATTTGACATTTAGAACAGAATATCCTGTTGTTATCTCAAACTTGACATTTCAAAATGGAACTCAAAACCTTTCACCCTAAACCCTGTTCTCAGCTATCTGCTGCTATCAAAAGCATTAAAGTCCTTCCATTTATCTACCTGAGAGTCATCCTCAGGTCCTCATTCTTCATTAACCACATAGATAATCAGTTGCTAAGTCGTATTTGTTTTATTTCCACCACTACTCTCCCATGTAACTATTTCTTCTTCTTCACTCGCAACATCATTACCTTAATGCAGGTTAGACTATCTCTCAGCCCAACTATTTTAATAGCTTCTTAATTGATCTCCTTGACAAGTCTCTCTTCTTTCCAAACCATTCTTAGCAGAGTTGTTTAAGTGGTATTCTCCAGGTATAAAATTACTATTCTTCAAATCAGTAAACTCTAATAACTCCTTATTACCTCTAAAATCAAATATATAAATTTCTCTCTCTTTGGCAATTGAAATTAATCAACAATTTACTTTTTCATCCTTATTATATATTACTCTCTTTTGTGTAAACTTTGGTCAAACCAAACTAGTTTTCCTGCTATTTCTCATATACAACATTCCATTTCCCTTCTCTTTGCCTTTGCTTTAGCTACCCTATCTCCACAATTCCTGGAATGTATTCCATTCTTGCCTTTTCCCTTGAGAATGTTTTTTTCAAAACTGAGCTCAAATGCCACCCTATGATCATCCCATCCCTGATCTTCCAGATGGCTATCAGTTGTTTTTACTTTGAATATTTATACTTTAATATATTGTTTATTCTTTGAATAGATTTTGTATATGCTTATATGAATACATACCTCTGTACCATCACGACACTGCCACCTATGTAAATTTCTTGAGGGAAAGGATTTTAAATTTTTATATTTGTACTCAAGAGTACCTAGCACAGTACCTAGCAAGTAATAGGCAATTTTTCATTTTTTATTGATTGATATGCAGTTTTATCAAATGACTTTTCTTTGAAATAGGTTTTTATATTAATGAGAACTCATACCCTATGTTTTTAATAGATGAGGACCCATTACAATGCCTTTAATGAGAAGTAATTAGCTCTGAGAGATCCACCCTAAAATTTGGGAAATGCCCTGAGGTATTATATTTCCATTTTTTATACCTGCACATTGTGCAAACTAAAATATACATCTAAAGATGAATAAATATCTGAAACTGAGAAGAGCAATCAGCAAATCAAATTCTGATTAATACTATTATTCTTAGGGCAAAATATTTGTTGGTTTTAAAATCTATTCTCTTTCCTTGCTTGCTACTTCTTCCTTTCTTTCTTCCTTCCCTCCCTTCCTAATTTTCTCTATCTCTCTTATCTCTTTACCATCTTTCTTTTTTCTGTCCCTCTTTCTCTTTCTCTCTCTTCTTTCCTTTTTCCTAATAAAAATTTAACCTTCATGCATTTCATTTTGGATCTGTCCCTATTCCTCCATTTTAACATCATTTTTTAAATTGCAGAATATGAAGAAGCAGGAAAGGCATTTTCCAGGTAATATATTGAACTTACAGTAGTCTCTCTGATGTCTTCCTGAATGATAAAGGACATTGAAAATTATGCTGCAAGTTGTGAAAGCAAGCTATGCTGCTCCAGCACATTCTCCTGACAATCATCATGTCTCTCAGAGAAGGAGAAATGATGTATAATGATCCGATCACCTCCCTGAATAGGGATGAAATTGTGAGGACCAGCACTGCTGCAGTGAGTGACACCCCACATGACCTTGTTAAGCTCAGCTGCACATCCCATATGTAGAACGACACCTGCAAAGTCTGATAGTCATTGGCTCTCTCCCCAGGAATAAAGCATCTCCAGCATGGTTCCACAGAGCTCGCTGGCAGCTGGGGCTATGGATGCCATTAGGCAGCTCCCATGCTGGTTGTGTTGGTAATAGACAGTTCCCGGGAGGAATAAGGATCTCTACTCTAACTACATTTAAAATTGTGTTAAGACTTTTGGTATGTTGCTTATAACTATCAGTGTTTATGCTGATCACTTTTTGGTTGTCAGTTTCTCAGTAAAGTCAATAAGGTGATCATTATAATTATTTGTTCTAAGGAAGCCTTACTTATTAATTATCTATATTCAAATACCTAGCAACATCTTGGATTTCAGGAATCCTCAGATTTTATATATATGTATATGCATATATATATATTTATATTTATATATGCACATACACACTTTTTTTCAGAGCATTTTAATAGTTTTTCAAACTTCACATGACTCTTACTATAATAATTTTAAATAAATGTATGAAAAATAGATCATCCTGTAAGTCAGTAATAACTAGGGATGACATGCTTATTTAGAAAGTATAAACATTGTCACAATTGGCAATAAGCATGCCAAAGATTGACAAAATGAATTTAACTAGACATTAGTGAAAAAAACCGGCGCATTGTACCAAACAGGTAACCAAGGCCAGGAAAATCACTGTCAAATAGTAAAACTAAGGCTTAGTAAATGAGACCTTAGAATAAACAAGAAGTAGAAAGACTAAATTTGGGAAAAATAACTAAGAAAAGTTACTGAACAATGGATATCTGGGAATTGACTATTTTTAAGTGAATAAATGATGCAGGGCTACATTTAATAGTTTAGTTTAATTTAATAACAATTCATAAAGTGTACAAGTATCTAATTTTAAAATGAGTTAGATTATCCTCTTTCCTTGCACAAAGGTAGATGAGAGAAATAAAGTCACTATGGAAAACAATATAATTTAATAGGAAGAGAACTTGTACAAAGAATCAGGAAAGAACCTGTTTTAAATATTTTCTTCAGTTTGGAATAGACTAATAGTTAACAGACATTTATTAGACACCTACAATGTGCCAAACAATCTGCTTAGTGCTGGGGAAACATATACAAAAAACAAAAGCAGAAAAGACAGTCTCTGCACTAAAGGAGAATACAATCTAACAACAACAACAAAAAAAAATATAGCATACAAAATTGCAAGGAAGAGTGACTATAATGAAGAGGTACCAAGCTTGGAGGAATGATAGAGAAAGCCAAGAAATCCAAAAGGGTTGCAACAGGCAGGGAATGAGGTGATATCCCTGTTTATAAAGAGAATTTTATACCTCTGTCCTCCAAACAGAAGGGTAGAGGGTCCTAATAAGAAGGTCCTGAGTCACAAGACCTACTAGATCTTATAAGATGATGAGATTTCCTTATGAAGAGTTTATTGAAGACATGTTGGAGAAGGCCAAGAAGTCCAAAATAAGTGTAGCCAGGTGGGAAATGAAGAGAAAATTCTCTAAACTCTCATTAGTGAAGTGATAAGAGGATTGAAAATGAAACCTCCTTCCTATAGAGAAGGGATGGTCTTAAAATGCAAAAGAAATACAAGTTTCAAAAACAGCCAATGTATTAATTTATTTTACTGAACTATGAATGTTTGTTTTAAAGAATTTATTTTTCAATTGGAGAGTAATGGAGAAGGTAGCCAATAACTTTTTGTAAATATGAATGGATTTTTAAAGTACGGTTGTGCTTCAATTTCACCATCTTTAAAACAGGAAAAGTAATATCTACAATATATTCCTCTCAGAATTGTGAGGATCAACTGACTAATGTAAAGTTCTCTGTAAGCTTTATAATTATATAAATATCTGATATAGTTATAAGGTGTCCAAAAAGTCATAGTATAGTTTTAAGCATCGGTTGCTTAAATAACATACTTAATAACTTAAAACTACATTAAGATTTTTAGAACATCCTATGTAGAATGTTAAATTATTTTCCCTATGCCATGATATTTGGGATTTTCCCCATCCTAATCATCATCAAGAAGAATTTAATACTATGATTGCCTTAACTACATAGCCTCAATTCAACTCCACAAGGATGTAAGAAAAGCAAACAGTGGCATTTTCAAGGTACTTTTCTGGGCATTGGGGAAAAAGGCAAAAAAAATTAGTGTGTGCCCTTAAGCTTCCCATTGGAATGAGCAAATCAGCTTTGACCCATAGAATGTTAGACTTTGGAAGGTATTTTAGAGATCTAACTAGTTTAAATGACTTGTTTCATTGCTAAGGATACTATTGCCCAAAGGGGCTAAGAAACTCGTTCAAGGTTACACTTGACCTTATAAGTAAGTAATGGAGTCAGGAATTAAACATGGCTCCCTGAAACCAATTCCAGACTTCTTCTATACAACTCTATTTTGCCTCTTATAGATTATGTTCATGAATTAATACATAGATGCTTCTGACAGTCCAAATTTCATCTTATCAGCCAGTCGCTAAGCATTTACTATATGCCTACTAGGTTCCAGGCACTATGCTAACAGTTTTCATCTAAATTTTAAATCATAAGTTTTATTTATTTTATACTGGCTAATAAACATAGAGTTAATCCAATCAGAGATCATTGCTCTTGTACCTTTACCTTTCTTCTGATATACCAAATAATGTTAGAACCAACTCTTCATGAGTCTAATAAGAATCAGGGGGTCCTCAAACTTTTAAATAGGGGGCCAGTTCACTGTTGGAGGGCCGGACTGTAGTAAAAACAAAAACTTTGTTTTGTGGGCCTTTAAATAAAGAAACTTCATAGCCCTGGGTGAGGGAGGTAATCGTCCTCAGCTGCCGCATCTGCGCCTGCGGGCCGTAGTTTGAGGACCCCTGATTATAGTCTATTCCTTCTCAGAGCATGTGGATTGAAGTCACATTGGGCTCAACCTCAAAATAATAAATCATATCACAATATGGATATAATTTATCCTTTTCAAATGAAAGATGTGATTTATAATGCCATATTTCGAATGTATGAGCAGGACACCTATAATCAATCATCCAAATAAGGTAGATTATTTAGGAGCTATTTGAAGGCATGCAGACTAAAAGCATTTGGCTATTGTGAAGTTTTGTGTGTATGTGTTTGCAATGACAAAAATATTCATTCCCTATCTTGAGCAGGCAAAGGTTGTTTCTGTACTGCTCCTAGACTTCAAATGTTGATTATTTCCCCTTATAATATACTTCAATGCAACAGAAGCACACTGAAGAATTCTAAAGAAAGGTCATCACTGAGGTTGATGAGAGAAGAAATAATGTATGGCTGCTGTAATGATGTACTCTTTTATATACATGATGTTAATATCTAAAACTGCATTTAGAGCCTTTGTGGAGCTGAAACACTTATTACTCACCTTGATTTGGGCATCTGGAAAGTTCTTTCTGAATCTCGGAGAAGGAATATAAAAGACATTACCTCTTATTTCTAATTCTAGAAGTTTACATAAAGTCAGACCTTCAGTTGAGTAGTATAGCACCCACTAGTCTTCCATGTGTACAAAATAGTGGTAGAGCGTATAAAATGACTAAAACTATTGTGAGTGTGTTGGGTCCCTCATCCCACTTCTCTTGCATAAAATGCAGCTGCAGTCGAATGAACCATCTGTGATACTCAGTGGGGCAGGGACTAGACCAGTAATAGCATTGTCTGAATGAGTGGCTGACTGATAAAGCAATATGTTCCATCCTTGCTGTGGCAATAAAAAGCCTGAAATGGTCCGTAAAGCTCAGGGGCTGAGGGAAAAAGATATGAAAGAGCCTCATGGAGTTGCAGACGGTGAAGGCATCCAAGAGAGGAGCAAAGGCTAAATAAGTCAGGGCTGGACATATGGTAGGGAGAAACTGTTGAGAGGACAAAAGGTATAAAAATAGTTGTCCCACAGTGGGATTCATGAATATTGTAAAACCAAATATAAGCTCTGTTACTGACATGCTCTTATCATATTCTTCATTAAATATTAAGAAGGAGGCCAGGTGGCTGCAGAGTTTATAGAGTAAATAAATTTTTTTCCCTTTCACAATTGCCGAAGTATGTTTCCATTCTATGAAAGAAACAAAGATTTGGTGGCTCAAAAAGATGATGTTAGGGCGGGAAGGTGAACAAGGGTATATATGTGAGTGAGTGTGAGTGTGTGTGTGTGTGTGTGTGTGTGTGTGTGTGTGTGTGTGTAAAGGAAATCTGTTAAGTAGATATATTCATACTCAATTGTACCCTATCCTATCCTATTTCATTGTCTCATCCTATGCTTTTATACTATCCTATCATATAAACAATTATTAACAGTGTTCTCTAGAGAAAGTACTTTTTGAGGCTCTATGTTTACCAAGAAAACCAACAACAACAAAAGTAGCCCAAAAAACCCTTGTCCTCAAGAAGCTCAAATTCTGCTGGCAGGAAATGATATATACAAAAATAGTTCTGATTAATTAGTTCTAGTAAGTCATCTATCTCTGTCTCTCATACACACACACACACACACACACACACACACACACGAGACTATATGATATGGGGAGAATACTAACAATTGGGGAAAGATCATTTGTAGAAGGTATCACTTGAATGGAGCCTTGACAATCTTCTAAAATGAATGTTAATGATTTCTCCTTAAGCATGGGAAGATCTCCCCATTTTCCCCTGGTACTTTATAAAAGACTGTAAAAGGACATGGGGAATCAGAACAATGTCTGATTAATGAAGAGACTGCTAAAATTAATGAGAAAACAAGTCTACAAATTTGGGACTTTTTCTATTTTTTCATTGACAAGAAGTCTATGTGGAGACTGAATGTGGATCAAAACATAACAAGTCTATCTTTGTTGTTGTTTGTTTGTTTTCTTGTGGGTTTTTTTTTTTTTTGGCTTTTTTCTCCTTTTGATCTGAATTTTCTTGCACAGCATGATGAATATGGAAATATGTGAAGACCGAGTTAGCACCCTAGATGCCTTAGAATCAGCAGGAGTCAGGATCAGCAAAAGTCCTTGGTCTTTATTCTTGGTCTTTAGGGGTAGAAGTGGTGCAGGATCTCCACAACTTCCTTTCTCTTCATCTACCACAAAGTGACTCTGGCTTGTCTTACTACACCCCCTAACACTGCCCCCCCACACACACACACAATTCTCTGTATACACCAAAAGATCGAGCCAGCACAGAATAGTAAGAAGGGCCATTTTCCAAGCATATGCTAATAGAGTAGTGTCCTATTGGTAATTAGCCTTAGGTGCTCGGTTGTCTAATTCTAGTGCATCAACTCAGAGTTTCAGCCCTTTACAGAAATATGTTTAGAAGAATGACATATTTAACCTATATCACATTACTTGCTGTCTGTAGGGAGGAGGAAAGAGGGAAGAGAGAGAGAAAAATTTGGAACATAGGTTTTGCAAAGGTGAATGTTGAGAACTATCTTTGCATGTATTTGCAAAAATAAAATAGTATTTAAAAAAAGAAAACTCTATATTGTTACTTGGGCAGAAATTTCAGCAACAAGCCCTCTCTAGACAGTTTCATAAGTATTGTTCCCTAACAGTTGTGTCTATTAGTACGAAGAAAATATCTTGAGGGCAGGACTTTCTCATCTCTGTATTTTTACTCTTACATCCTAGCACAGTGCCTGGAACATAATAAGCATTTTAAAAATTCTCATTGATAATAGCTAAACTTTGAGGCTGTAGGAACCAAAGAACTATACCTAAATAACACCTGAAGAGATAAAGGGAAGAATCTGCAGCAGATGAAGGATAATTCAGAGCAATCAGACAACATATGATGTTTCTCATCTCTTGGCTGCTGCATGGATATGTACTCCACAGCCCTCTGTGTAATCTAGGGTAACAGAAGGAGAAGCAAAATTTTGAAGAAAATGGTTTGGCAATGATTTAATCACCAAAGTTTCTGCTTTATTTCCAAGAATTTCCTTCCCAGAGATGTAGGCACTCATCTGTCTGACACCCTTTATGTGCATATGGGGGAAAAGAGAAGGAAAATTTGGTATAGTGAAGGTATCGAATAATGATTCGATTTAAAGGAATAACTGTCCACTTCTTTAGTTGTTACAGTTCTATGTAATGAATGGTTCTGTACTTTTAAAATAATTCTAATTTTTATTATGAACAATAACATTTTCAAAGCATGGAAATAAATCTTGAATTTTATGAAAGTTGGTAACATAAGAGGGCTCCTACTTGCAAATTATTATCTTAGGTATATTCAGTCAAGCAGCACTTAGTAAGTGCCAACTATGCAGCAGAGACTATGCTAACAAGTATTGATATAGACAAAAGTAAAATAAGCAAACAAATAAACAAAATAGACCCTGATATCAAGGAGCTCACAGTGCTTTTTATTTTATATTTAATTCGATTTTATTTTTAGATCTGAATTCTCATTCTCTGATCTTACTTCCTTCTCCTCCCACTTTTCCTTCATTGAAAAATAAAGAAAAACAAAAATCTATTAAAACATTTATAATCAAGCAAACAAATTCCTATACTATCCATGTCCAAAACAAATATACCAATAAAAACCAAATGCATAATCCTTAACCTGTACTTTGAATCCATCATATTTTGTTTGTTTTACTTTTGTTTACATATGAAGGTAGATTATATGTTTCATCATTAATATGGAATTTCCATTGGTCATTATATCGATCAGATTTGCAAAATCTTTCCAAGCTATTTTCCTTTACATTATTATTCTTTTTCTGCTCATTTCATTTTACAGGAGTTCATAAAAATCTTCCTACTTCTCTCTGAAACATTTCCATCATCATTTCTTATAGCACAATAATATTTACATGTTATAATTTGTTTAGGTATTCCCCAGTTGATGGACTTGCTTTCATTCTCCCTTTATTTGTCATCACAACAAGAGCTGCTATAAATGTTTTTGTACATATGTGTCATTTTCATCTTTCTTTGATCTCTTTAGTGTATAGACCTAGTTGTATTATCCTTGGATCAAAAGGTATGCAAAGTGTAGTAGCTTTTGGATCACAGTTAGAAATTCCTTTCTAGACTCCCTGAATCAGTTCACAGCTCCATCAATAGGACATTAATGTTCTCATTCTCTCACAGACTACCTAGCATTTATTATTTTTATTCTTGTGTCAACTTTGCTCATTATTGCATGTGAGATATAACCTCAAAGTTATTTTAATGAGCATTTCTATAATCAGTAGTTTAGAAAATTTTTTAAAAATTTTGTTACAGAAAATTTTTTACATGAATAATGATATCTTGGATTTCTTCTCACAACCATCTATGCATTTCTCAAGTATTAACAATAGAGGAATGGATATGCACACAGTCTAATGAGGAAAATATATCTATGTATAAAAATGTACACATAATAAATCATAGTAATTATAGTAATTTCTGTGGCAGAGCACAAAGATTATGAAGGCCTAGGAAGATCTTGCAAAACATAAAGCTTTCAATGGGTTTTGACAGAAAGTAGGGGATCAAGAAGGTGGAAATGAGAAGGGAAAGAGTTCAAAGTATGAGAGGAATAGCTATTTATAATGCTTGGAATCCTGAGCTAGGAGCATTATTTATTAGGAAGAGCAAGGAGACCATTGTCACTGGATTGAAGAGTAGATGGAGGAGTATGAGATAGAAAATTTGAAAGATAAGAAGAGGCTAGATAATGGAGAGCTATAAATGGCAAACAGAAGGCTTTATATTTGATCCTGGTGTTAATAGAAAGTCACTTCAATTAATTAGCTAGGGGAATGATATGATCAGATTTTCATTTTATGAAGACCAGTTTAATAGATGTGTGAAAATGAGTTGGAGTCCTGCAGACTGTTGCAACAGATTATAGTAATGGTATGCACCAGAGTGGTAGCGATATTAGAGAAGAAAAGGGGGATTATTTTTGTAAAGATTTTTGTGAAGATATATTTACTAGGACTTGGTGACTGGTTGAATATAACACACAAGAGACATTGAAAAATTGAGGGTGATAAGATTTGAATCTGGTTTCCTGGGAGTATGGTGGTACCCTCAACATACACAGGTAGTTCAAGAAAGGGGTGGATTTAAGGAGAAAGATTAATAAGATCAGCTTGGGACATATTGAATTTAAGGTATTCATAAGGCATCCAGTTTGAGATGTTTAATAGATCTTTCATGGCCTTGAGGTTCAATTTCCCAATATGAAAAATGTGGGAAATAGGATGTAGTGACCGCTAAATTTCCTTTTAGCTTTAAATCTATTATCATGTGATAGATTCTTCAAAAAAATTGGGGCTTAAATTTTAAAAATTTTCTGTGAAAAGAATCATATTATTATTCAGTTGTGCCCAACATTTAACCCCATTTGGGGTTTTCTTAGCAAAGATACTGGGGTGGTTTGCTATTTCCTTCTTTAGCTCATTTTACAGATGAAGAAACTGAGGCAAGTGAGGTTAAATGACTTGAACCAGGTGACATAATTAGTAAGTATATGAGGCCAGATTGAATTCAGGAAGACATCTTCCTAACTTCAGACCCAGAAACATATATCATTTCCCTTTTCTGTCATATTAGCTAATCTGGTGGGTATAATGGTAATTCAATTTTTTTTTCATTTTCAATTCTCAACAAAAATTAATTTAGAACTTCTCATTATGTGATATTAGATTTCCTCCTTGAAAAATTGTCTAATCATATTATTTGAGTATTTATCAATTAATGAATGACTCATTTTTTTATAAATTTGGTTTGGTTCTCTACATATTTAAGAAATGAGGCCTTTTTTTTTTTTTTTTTAGAAAAAAAAAGTTATAAAAACATTCCTACAATCTCCTACCTTACTTCTAACTCTGGTTGCATTAATTTTGTTTGTGTAAAACTTTTTAAAATTCATGTAATTTCAAATAAATTGAATGATTTACTTCCCCTGATTCTCTCTCTCTGTTGTTTAGTGAAAATTTATTCTCTTTTTCATGGATCTGATGGATAAAATTTTTCATTTTGCACAAATTTGCTTATGATATCACTTTTATGTCTAAATTATGCTTTCATTTTGATCATTGGTATACAGTATGATATGTTGGCTTATGACTAGTTTCTGCCAAATGGCTTTTCAGTTTTCCCAGCAGTTTTGATCAAATAGTTGTTGTCTCAAAAGTTTGGATTCCTGTTTTTATGAAAACTTTACTATTATCATTTATTGCTATGTATCATATATCTAATTTATTCCAGTGATCCACCATAATATATCTTACCAATTTAAAAACAGTTGGAAATCTGTTACTATTAATTCACCTTCAATTTTAAAATTGATTCACTTGATATTCTTGACCTTTTGTTCTACCAGATGAATTTTAAAAATTATTTTTTCTAGATCTATTAAATAATCTTTGGTAGTTTGATTAATAAGGTATTGAATAAGTAAACTACTTTAGGTAGAATTGATATTTTTATTATATTGGCTCAGCCAATCAATGGTTAATTAATATTTCTCCATTTGTTTACATCTGTCTTTATTTGTGTGAAGTGTTCTGTCTCTCGATTTCCCATGGCAGGTAGACTCACAAGTATTTTATATTGTCTGCAATTATTATTTTTTCCAGGCATGTCTGACTTTTCCTTTTTTTAGCTTTTTATTTTCAAAATATATGCAAAGATAATTTTCAGCATTCATCCTTACAAAACCTTGTGGTCCAAATTTTTTCTCCCTCACTTCCCCCCTACACCCTCACTTAGACAGCAAATAATCCAATATATGTTCAATATCTACAATTCTTCTATATATATTTCCACAATTATCATGCTGCTTAAGAAAAATCAGATCAAAAAGGGGGAAATTAGGAAAAAAAAGGCAAGCAAACAACAACAAAAACAGGTGAAACTACTATGTTGTGATCCACATTCAGTCCTTACAATACTCTTTCTGGATGTAGATGGCACTCTCCATGACAACTCTCTTAGAACTGGCCTGAATCACCACATTGTTGAAAAAAGCCATCCACGTCCATTAGAATTGATCATTATATAATCATGTTGTTTCTGTGTACAATGTTTTCTTGGTTCTACTCACTTCATTTAGTATCAGTTTATATAAATCTTTCTGAAATCATTTAGGTGATCATTTGTTATAAAACAATAAAATTCCATAACTTTCATATACCATAACTTATTTAACTTTGCCCCAACTAATGGGCAACCACTCAGTTTCTAGTTCCTTGCCACTACAAAAAGAGCTACTACAAACATTTTTGCACATGTGGGTCCCTTTCCCTCCTTTAAGATCTCTTTGGGATATAAGCCCAATAGTAACACTGCTGGATCAAAGGATATGAACAGTTTGATAGCTCTTTGGGCATAGTTTCATATTGTTCTATAGAATGGTTAAATCACTTCACAACTTTACCAACAATATATAAGTTTCCCAGTTTTCCCACACCCCCTCCGATATTTATCGTTATACTTTTTTTGTCATCTTGGCCAGTCTGAGAGGTATGTGTCTCATAGTTGTCTTAATTTGTATTTCTCTGATCAATAATGATTTAGAGCATTTTTTTATGTGACTAGAAATGGTTTTAATTCCTTCATCTGAAAATTGTCTATTCATATCCTTTGACTATTTATTAACTGGAGAATAGTTTGTAATTTTGTCAATTTGAGTCAGTTTTCTCTATATTTTAGAAATGAAGTCTCAACTGAAAATATTTTTTCTCATTTTATTGCTTCCCTTCCAAGCTTGTCTGCATTAGTTTTATTGTACAAAAACTTTTTAAACTTAATATAATTAAAATTATTCTTTTTTCATTTCATAATGTATTCTAGTTCTTCTTTGACCATAAATTCCTTCAACCTTATCTTGTTATAGTGTATTAAATGTGAGTTAGTGCCTAGTTTCTGCCATACTATTTTCCAATTTTCCCAGCAATTTTTGTCAAATATTGAGTTCTTGTCCCAGAAACTGGGATCTTTGGGTTTATTAAACAATAGACTACTATAGTCTTTATGTTTTATGAACATAACCTATTCCAATAATTGACTACTCTATTTCTTATCCTGTATCAAATGTTTTTGATGACTGCTGCTTTATGATATAATTTTAGGTTCAGGCCACTTTCATTTGCTTTTTTTAAAAATTAATTTCTTTTAGATTCTTGCCTTTTTTTTTCTTCCAGATGAGAAAAAAGCATATTTCTTTCTATTTTCATTCCATTTTCTTCATCTTACTTAACTTTTCTAAAATTCTGTTTACCTCTTTAACTTCTTTTATATTTATTTTGTGATTTGATTTATCTAGTTCTGATAGAGTAATGTAGAGATCCTCCACTAGTATAATTTTCCTGTCTATTTCTTCGTGAAGCTTTCTTAACATCTTCTCTATGAATTTGGATGCTATACCACTTAGTACATATATATTTACTATTGATATTACTTTATTATCTATGATGCCCTTTAGCAAAATGTAATTTCCTTCCCCTTCTCTTTTAATGAAATCTATTTTTGTTTTTGCTTGATCTGAGATCAGGATCACAATCCCTGTTTTTTGTTTTTTTGTTTTTTTTTTTTTTAACTTCAGCTGAAATATAATAGATAGTACTCTAGCCTTTTACCTTTACTTTGTATGTATCATTTTGCTTTAAATGTGTTTCTTGTAAACAAGAGTTAAAATTACTAACTCTGTGTTTCCTGCCATCTTATTTTCCCCAAATTATACTTTTCTCTTTTCTTTCTTCCTCTCTCTCCTCCCCAGTGTTTTGCTTCTGACCACCACTTCCCTCAATCAGTCATCCATTTTTATGGCAACTCCCCCCTTTTTTAATCAATTTCCCCTTCTACTTCAGTTCTGTCTTTTATTAGCTTCCTCTTTTCCTTTCTCCTTTCCCTTCCTGCTTCTCTATAAGGTGAGATATGTTTCTTTATCAAATTAAATATGTCTAATATTCTCTCTTTGAGTCAAATTCAATGAGATTAAGGCTCACACAACGCTCACCCCATTCCCTTTTTTCCTCTCAATTGCAATAGGTTTTTTGTGCTGTAATTTATACTATTTTACTTACTCTTTCCTCGTCTTCCAGTACAATCCCTTTTCCATCCCTAGTTTATTGTTTGTATCATCACATTAAAGTTAAATTATACATACACACTCTAAATATACCCCTAACAAAGATATAGTTCTCAAGAATTAAATATATCATCTTCCCATATAGAGATGTAAACTTTTTAACATCTAATTTTTTTCTTTGCTTTTAACCTTTTTATGCTTCTTGAGTTTTGTATTTAAAGATCAAATTTTCTGTTCAGCTCTGGTCTTTTCATCAAAATTTATTAAATTTTCCTATTTCATTGAATGTTCATCTTTTTCTCTGAAAGGTAATGGTTAACTTTACTGGATAATTGATTCTTGGATGCAATCCAACCTCCTTTGCCCTCTAGAATATTACTTTCCATTTCTTTTGATCCTTTAAAGCAGACACTACTAGATCCTGGGGTAATCTATATTGTGGCTCCTTGATATTTTATTTTTTTTTCTTTCTTTCTACTTTCAGTATTTTCTCCTTGATCTGATAATTCAGAAATTTATTATAATATTCCTTCGAGTTTTCATTTTTCAATGACTATATTACCCTCTGGATTTTGAATTTCAGGACAGTTTTCCTTTTTTTGATTTCTTAAAAGAAATTTGGGCTCTTTTTTCATTATGGTTTGCAGATAGTTCAATAATTCTTAGATTGTTTCTCTTGGATCTATTTTATCACATCAGTTCTTTTTTCTGGTAAGGTATTTTTCATTCTCTTATTTTTTTTTCATGTTTTAAGCTTTGTTTGACTGATTCTTGATGTTTCATTGATTCATTCACTACCATTTGTTCAATTCTAATTTTTAGTGAATTCTTTTCTTTAGTTAGCTTTCTTTATCTCCTTTTACATTTGACCAATTGAACTTTTGAATGAGTTGTTTTGTTCATTGGATTTTTTCCCCCCATTTCACCAATTCTACTTTTAGGGAGTTATTCTTGTTTTTACATTTTGCTAATTCTGTTTTTCAAAAAGCTGTTTTCTTTTTCCATTTCCCCAAATCTATTTTTAAAAGACTTATATTCTTTTTCCATCTTGACAAATCTATTTTTAAGTTTTCTTCAGATAATTTGTGTATTTTATTTTCTAAACTCCTCTGCAAAGCTCTCATTTCCTTTCCCCATTTTTCTTCTAACTCTCTTTTAATGTCCCTTTTTAATTCTTCCTTTTGAATTGGAGACCAACTTATATCACACTTTGAGGCCTCATCTGGAGACATTTTGCCTTTAGTGTTCTCAGGATTTGTGCTCTGTTCTTCCCTGTCTCCACAATAGCTATCTATGGTCAGATCTCTTTTTGCTTTTTTTTGCTCATTTTTAAATATTGAGATCTGCTCTTAGGGAAAAGAGTAGATTTCCCCAAGCTTACTCTACAGGTCACAGTGGCCTTCTGCTGTCCTGGTGCCAGTACTGCTGCCTTCCTTCCTGTGCTGAGTGGGTGTGGTCAAATCCTTTGTTATGCTGGGGTTCGGGTATTCACTATTTTCCTCCTGTAGTTGTGTTGTGGGTCACTAATATATTGTTGGTGGAACTGTGAATGGATCCAGGCATCTGGAGAGCAATTTGGAACTATGCTCAAAAAGTTATCAAGCTGTATATACTCTTTGATCCAGCAGTGTTTCTCCTGGGCTTGTAACCCAAAAAGATCTTAAAGGAGGGAAAGGGACCCACATGTGCAAAAATGTTTGTAATTGTGCAAGAAACTGGAAACTGAGTGGATGCAATAAGTTGGAGAATGGCTGAATAAATTGTGGTATATGAATATAATGGAATAGTATTTTTCTATAAAAAATGATCAGCAGGATGATTTTTAGAGAGGCCTGAAAAGACTTACATGAACTGATGTGAAGTGAAATGAGCAGAACCAGGAGATCATTGTACATGTTAACATCAATATTTTATTATGATCAATTCTGATGAATGTGACTCTTTCTAACAATGAGATGATTTATGCTAGTTTCAATGATCTTGTGATAAAGAGAGCCATTTACACCTAGAGAGAGGACTTTGGAAACTGAATATGGCTCACAACATAACATTTTCACTTTTTTAAATGTTGTTTGCTTGCATTTTGTTTTCTTACTCATTTTCTTTTCTTTTTGATCTGATTTTTCTTATGCAACAAGAGAATTGTATAAATATGTTTATCATATTGGATTTAACATATATTTTAACATATATAACATATATTAGATAACTTGTTATCTAGGGGAGGGGGTGGAGGAAAAGGAGGGTAAAAAATGAAACACAAAGTCAATGTTGAAAAATTATCCATACATATGTTTTGAAAATAAAAAGTTTTTTAAAATGCTGATGAGTTATGTGGATTTAGTCTATATCTTGCACATTTTCTAAAGTTGTTTATTATTTAACTAGTTTTTTTAGTTGATTCTCTATGATTGTCTGCCAAAAAAAAATGATAGTTTTTGTTTTCTCGTTGCTTATTCTAATTCCTTCATTTTCTTTTTCTTGTTTTATTGAGATAACTAGCATTTCTAGCACAATATTGAATAGTGATGATAATGGACATATCATTGCAAAAGCTAATAGAATGGTTTCTTGAAAGAAAGGGGGAATAAATTTAAGGGAAGGTAAAGGGAACAAAAAAGAAAAAAAATTACCTGGAGAGTTTTGGAACCAACAAATCTTTGATAAGGTTCAGATATGTTGGAGCATTTCACCTTTATTCAGAACTACCTTAACTTCTGACTTAAAATCATCAGGTAAAAAAAAAAAAATGTTCTTTGTAGGGCAGAGACTGTTTTATGACGTTTCTCCCTTGATAGATTACCTACTCTCCAGTACAGCCTCTGAGAGAGACTGCAAGGTTACTGGGAGCACATGTGTAAAGGGAGCATTCACATTTCCTGAATTCTGCTTAGTTCCTGCTGCTTTGATACATGATTGTGCTACACAATGCTAATTAATTCAGTATGAGACTCCATGCCGAGTGGAATATGCAATTTGTGTGATTAGAGTTATCATTATTATATCAAGCTGAACAACATTTTCAGCTTTGTGAACTACAGAGGAAAAGGAGCAGGACAAGATTGGATTCAGGCTAGGGGGGAATCATTTTTATAAAGTGTTTTAAGCCCCTCCTTTTTCTTTCTATGTACAAACTAATCTGTTGGTGGTGAGGAGAAGGAAAGGAAGAAAAACTAATGGATAGAATAATAATGATTGTCTTTGAGAATTCTGCATCTATTTCTGGAACCATTTGCCTGTTTGATAGAAAGAGAGAGAGAGAGAGAGAGAGAGAGAGAGAGAGAGAGAAGAGAGAGAGAGAGAGAGAAAGAGAGAGAGAGATGTGTGTGTATGTGTGTATAACTATGTATTTTGTATATCACTTCATTCACATGGTATTAAATCATTATCAGGATCAAAATCTCTCATAGGTTCTACCCAATGGAACTTAGAGTCAGTATCATCTCTTTGACTATCCCTCCCATTTCATTTTCCATTTCCATCCATTTAAGGTCAATACAATCTAAGAGAAGAGTCATTTTGGCATGGTGGATAGAAGACCAACATTTGAGTTGTGGAGCTCTAGATTTAATTTATGTTTCTGATACATATTAATTATGATCCTGTGCAAGTTTCCTCAAGTCTCAATGCTATCTGGCAACTAATCTTTCTCCTTCTTCCACCCATACTCCCTCTCTTTCTTTCTCCCCAAATTTTATTGATGCTTTCTTCTTCCTTCACATACTTTGTGTAAGGTCTCATAACAAAGTAAGGCATTTAAACAAAACTAATGATTTAGTGACCTCCTCTGCAAGTGTATGCAGCATATCATATCTGCAACACTCCCCAATTCTCTACTTACGAAGCAAATTCTACACTTGTCTCCCTCCCACTCCTCTATCCCACTGGAAAAAAAGAAAAAGAAAAATGTATAGGCAAGCAAAACCCAGTTTCCTTAATGACCATATGTAAAAATTCTATAGGTTTTATTCTGCAATACATATTCATCACTTCTTTGTCAGGAAGAGGATAGAATGTTTCATCATCAGACCTTTGGAATCATAGATGGTAACTGCATTTCAGCTTACTGCTTTCAAAGTAATTTGTCTTTAACATATTTCTTTTTATTGTATCAGTTATTTTTTCAACTAAATGAACTTTTCAAAAAAAGAATTATAAATTCTAAGACTCTAATTTATGGATGAATTGCTGTATTACATCTATAGAGGGAGATGTTCTCCATGTAATGTTCTCCAACCTGGTAAAATCAAAGCTCTGAATATTTCTCTTCCTACCCTCAAAAATAAAACAAAACAAACAAACCAAAAAACACCAACAACAAAATGCCTTAAAAACAAGTATCATAAATTTTGTGTGATATATTACAAAGTTAGAAAATCTTGGACTATTAACCAAAATTGGGATTGTTTATTTTTCCCCATGATCTGTGACAGTGGTAGAAACTCTTAGTGGATAAGTATATAATATTAACTCTGTGGAAAGTAAAGTGGGATCCCCAGTTTCTGTTGAGTAGTGAATGCCTTGTCCCCATTCTTAGTTACTTCAGATTAAACTCAAGCTCAGGAGGGATTATTATTATTCAAACTTTGAATACATTCTGGGTAGAACCATGACCAAAATTCTTGTTCTTAGGATAAATTCAGTTAGATATATTGGGGTTTGTGGTAGTAGAGTGTGAAGATGACACAGGGGACAAAGTACAACAGTACCTATTGGGCCTATTGGGAAGGAGGGCAGTGGTTATACTCTATGACAGAATAAGACAATGGAGGGTCACAAGGCAATGCACAGGATGGTTCTTACTGTGGACATGAAATATTCTTCTCCATTGCCTTGGGATCAAGTTCTGTTGTTTCCAAGTTAATTGTGAGTCATCTCCTTAGTAGTGGGATCAACATCATAGCAAAAGAGAAATGATCTCTTTACTCTTATTTTGATTCTATGGACTGGGATTGATTTGGGTATTTTTACTTTGGGATTTGAAAATAGTTGACACAAAGTATGAAGAGGAGGTATAGTTTGGTAGCTATGAAAACTAGGGCAAACAACCTCTGTCTCCCCTGGATAAGTCACTTAATACCTCTCTGCAGTCTAGAACTGAGAACTCTCTAAGTTGGAGAGAATGTACCAATCTATATTGATAGAAGTAATTTCCTCACAGAGTTCCACATGCCATAAAATCATTGGTCTATCTGGTCTCTATTCCTTGATCTATTTTTGTAGAGGATGAACAGTGTGGACTCCTAAAATGAAGAGCTTTAGCATAGATGACCTATTCTACTAAACCTATTAGCTCCACTCCATTTCCTCCCAAGCTTGGGGGCACTATTATTCTGACCACTGGTACAAACCTATTTTGCTACTTCCAAGGAACCATACTGAAATATAAAGCAACCTGATTATATGAAAACTAAGATGGAATTTTGTGGCAGTGAAATGTGAAACTCTAAGACTAGGAAACAATCATACCTTGCTTTGAAACTCTTTTATAGAATATTCCACTCAAGGTAGTAAATGGCCTGTGGCTACTGAGTATATTGACAATTCTACATGAATGGACAGGTTTTATTTCATGAGGTATAACTTGAGTATGTACTGGATGAAATTATACATCTGAAAATAAATGCAAGAATTATCAAAGTAAGTCAATAAAGCTTAAGGCCAAATTGTTTGATGACCTTAAAGGGACTTCAAAATGATTATATTATAGCCAAACCTCATCAAATTGGAAGCTTATTACTAAACTGCCCAGAAAGGGTACATTGAACTGTATATTGATTCTTCCAAAAAATTGTTGACATAAAGCAAATGAGTGGTGCCCATTTTAGTTACAAATAAAAGCAGAGGAAGTGAATGGGGTGAATAGTGGCATAGGTAATATTCTATGAAAGCAAAAACTCTACCTGAAAAGGAAATATATTGTCTTCCTTTATGCAAGGACTATATTTAAATGTATACATATAATAGTTTTAATAACAAGGTTTTATGTAAGTAATTTAAGATTTCACAATTTATGTAGCCAATTGATCTTAGAATTTGATTTTTAACAATTAGATCATAGAGTTGTATTAAAAGGGGAAGGCTTTAGTCAGGTCATAGTGAAAGCAAATTGCAGCCAGTGTGCATGAAATTTTGTAATGTTCTTTTCAAAAAGTCGAGTTAAACAAGTAATATAATACCTTTTCAAAACTGTACAACTTAAATGATGCACAAGAAGTAAGATTTCTGTGTTGATGAGGACATGAAAACAAGTTCATTATATAAAACTGAATAATCAAAATCATTAAAAGGGGATTCTATCTTCATTAGTCATGGGTTTTTGGCAGTTTCTTTAGAAATAAACTTGTCATCTATCAAGTTGATTCTCCTTATAGTGGTCCAGGAATTTTTGGTGTCTTTGACACCTGAGAGTACCCTTTGTCCTAGAAGCACTCTCATGCTATAAATAATGTGAAACTCCAACAGTGCTACTCAGAGCAAATGAGACAAAAGCCAGCAAATGTATGCTGAAATGAACTTCTTATTATATCCTACATGTTGAAAAGGCATTATGAAATAATGACAAAAATTAATCCGTCAATTTTATTTCCATTATTTAGTATAGAATTCATCTCTATTGCAGAGATATTTAGAAAGTCAGAATATTAGCATTTAAATGATTTACATTAAAGTCTATTGTAGAATATTTGGGACCAAGAATGAATTTTCTTCTAACAGAATTGGGGGGAAGGATCCTGAGAAGAAATGGAGCTTAGACCATATAATTGAAATTTTTGAGTCTAAGCTCGGTGGGATACACTATTTCTAGCATGTGGGGGTCAAATGGGTCATAGAGTCAATGCTGAGAGATGGAACTTAACCTCCAGAAAAATTTATATCTAATTTTAAATCTTTCACAACAACATTAAAAAGAGAAATAGACACAGAAAGAATAGAAAAGGAGTTCAGATAGCAGAGGTAGATTGTTTATGTCTTTCTCTTCTTTTTTTCTTTTTATCTATTTCCTTTATCTTCACAAGCTTGAGCAATTATTAACACCTATTTCATTTGTCTTTCCCTGAGTTTAAAATTGAGGTGATAGGATGGAATATTACCTGTGTACTTTGGAACATCTGTGAGTGACATGTGATAGTTGCCAGGGAAACTAGAGTTCAATTTTATAGGCCCTTAAGGTACTTTACATTTGAGAGAGGAAACTCAGTTGATGTTGAAACAGCCGGTTAAAGGTTATGGTGACCCTGTGCAGATGAGAGGAGAAGCCTTTTCAAGTGGAAGGAAGGTCCTTAGATTTGAGAGAAAGCTTTCAAAATAAGGAGTTTGTCCTCTATTTCTTTGGCCCTTCTTGAATAGTCTTAAGAAGAAAAACACATCACCACAATTTGGAGCAAATACTGAGATAGGAGAACTTGTGTTCTATGAAGCTATATGATAGGGAATATGAAAGTTAAAACAGTGAGAGATAAGCTATTTTCTTTTTCTCTGTTTTATTGATAGCTCATTTAGAGTTAAAGATTAGTAAAATCCAATAATAATCATTGATTTATAGTTTCCTATATATTGACTTGCTTATTCATTAGTATATAGAGTTAGTAATTGTCAATAAATCTATTTAATTAATTTAAAAGACTAAAGTATAATAGCAAAGCATTTGGTTGGATATATTCATGTGTTGCTTTCTACTTCCTTTCGGATTCATACCATTTCCTCTTTGTTACAAATACTTTTTAGCTAGATAACTCTTGACTGAACAGCAAATCATGTAAAGTACACTTTCAGAAATTTATCTGAAACTACATTTTATAATTTATTTTTTTACTCAGTTCATCCAAACTACTAGTAACTGTTAAGGAGTGTGCCTTAGAACTCATCAATTATGATGGTCTTGTGATGTCCTAGTGCCTTTGGGACTTTTGGTTGCAAGATGCCTAGGATTCAGACAGGAAGCTAAATATGTTCCAGAGCTCATGTCTTCTAAATATCTTTAATACAATCCTGGGACCCTTTTCTCCCCAAATGAAGCATCTCAGAATATTTTCTCCCTGTCTTCAAAATGATGAGTAAGACAAAAATCAATAGACTAGAGGAGAAAAAGAGGATAGGTAAAGGAGATGAAAAGAAAAGGTCAGAGAAATGTAATGAAAGATGAAGTAAAGGGAGCAATAGAGCAACATAAAGAACATGGAGACTTGAAAAAAACTAACTTGTGCTTTTGTCAACATAGGGAACTCTCAGTTAACAAAATTTACCTAACAAGCTAAGCCTCTACCAATGCAGATCAGCAACATATATACAATTTATAGAACAGTGGTGGCATATTAAAGTAGAAACAGGGGCCACTAAACCATATAAAAGAATCCTGGTGAATATGTTTTGACTTAGAAAACCACACATCAACATTATATTATATTTTATTTTATTTTATTTTTTTAGTTTTGTTAAATATTTACCAATTATATTTTAATGTGGTTCCAGTGGTATCAGGAGTGTTGGGAACTGTATGTGACTTATGGTAGTAAGTTTGACATTTCTGGTCTAAAATATTGAAGATTTAGATAAGTTATATAGAGTCTAACTTGTATCAGATATAGGATCTGAACCCAGGTATTCTTAGCTTCAGATCAGTCTATCCCTCATGCCATGTTCATTCTAAAAAGATTTAGGAATATAAATAGAAGATAAAGAATATAAAAGTTACTTTTGGTCAGAATGAGTGGCAAAGAGATAAAGGGATTTTAGTAGCAATAACAACAAACAGTTGGATGCAGGAAGGGCAACTCATGGAATTGAAAGAAAAACAGAAACAAGGAAGAGAAGAAAGAACGATCTCAAAAATGACTGCTTGTGGCCACAGGTTTCTAGTTCCTTCTAAATTGGCCCTCTTCTGCCCTAAATAACTTACTGATGTAAAGAAAGGCTGATGGCAGCACATATTTGTGTGTATATCTTGATCTTGTTAACAATCTTTCTCAACACTCACTTTGTTATGGTCTGGTTTTTGCTTGGAGGAGCCAGGCAGAACAGATAATATTACATTTAATAAAAACATATGAAGACCCAAAACCCACAAAAACTCATAACTACAAACAAAAGAAATTAAAAATAGCCCAAGGTAGCATTCCATATAATCTCCTTAGTATAAACCGTTTGGACAGGAAGGTGGGAATATGTATAGCTCTATTTTTTCTTTTTCTTTCCAATATGCTAAGAGAACAGAACATAATTTTAAAGCAACTTCATAAATTCATTTCCCCAGAGCACCATAACATCAAGAAGTATTGCATATGGGCACCAACTGGTTCCTAAGTTACTAAATCTGGAATGATCAAATGAAGTTAATGACACAGAGTTGGCTAAGTTGAGGCTTTCAGTAGCATATACAAAAAAGCCAGTACAAACACACATGCCCCAAATAGCTATCTTTTAAACAGGCTATCATTTTTCTTTTTAAATAATGAACTCAGACATTTCAAAAGCATTCTCTTTGGGAATGAAAATAGCAAAGGAACATAAAGCAGCTTAGATATAGAGGAATTAGCTTCTAGTCTCTGTATTTGCTTAGCTCTCTACCTTTAGTTTCCTAATTCTTCAAAAGAACAACCTCTGATTAGTCTGAGGCCCCTGCCATATAAAAATGACACCCATCTGTCAGCTGTGGACAAGGTCTGTATAAATGTTCTGGCAGTTCTTCCCATTTTCATAAAGATTATGTTTTTCCTCTTCAGCTTTCAATACTGCTGACCATGAGGTGCTGCTGTTGACTTATTTTCATTTTCCTGTGGGAATTTGGGAGAAAGCTGTCAAGCAAATAAAAGAGAGATAAGGAATCTCCTCCTTATCTCCTCCCAAGGATGTTATATTTAGGAAAGGTTTCCAGATTTCTATCTTTTCTTCTTATTATAAAAATTTTGGATTTGGGGAGGTTGCCTTCCCATGAGATTGCAAAAAGTCTTGTTGGAGAATATATCTTCTGAATTTCATTAGGGATGCCATGCACTGCCTCCAAATAGAGAAGCAACAGGGCCAGGTGGAAAATAGCTCTCTTGTAAACACTTTAAAGTGTTCTTGGATCGCTACCTGCTTTCTGACTCTGAATCTATGCAACTGGATTCATTAGCATGCCAAAGATCATGGTGTGATTCATTCCACAGGTCTTACAGGACAGCCTAATTGTATTATAACATAACAGAAGAATGAAACTCATATTGCATCTCAAATTGTATCTCTTTCTTATGATTAACCAGCAGCTCCAAAACTCAAAGTTTCTCAAAGATAGAATAAAATCTTGACAATACAAACAAAATAAATTCTAATGGGAAGGGAAAAGGGGAACTGTCCAAAGATACCAGTATGGATGCTTAGGGAACTCATCAAGCGATTTAGTCTAAATATAGATTGTGATCCTTCCACATGACTGTAAAACCTTCATTCAGGAACATGGTTCTTGAGGATTTCATTATCCATTCATATTCATAGCTCCAGGCCCCCAATCCCATTAAATCTTAATGAAGACAAATGACCCATGAATTCAAAGGAAAATGTATTGACAAAACAGAATATAAGGTAAATAGCAAATAATTGAAAGAGATAGAAACTAAATTGTCATATAGTTAGCTAGCTCTGGCCACAAGGGAGACTTTTGCATTCTCAATGTAGTAGAAGATGACACATACCCTTTGAACTTATAGTTGAGAATCAAGAGTGTTATCTGTAAAAAGTCCCTAGTGGGCTACTTCCTCTTCGTCTTGATATTATAGCTAGTGTCAAACTTCAACATTTCACAAAATCTCTAATGCTATCATTGTGAAAAGGATGGATATATATGGGCTACATTAGAGGTTTCAAACATGCAGTTTATGACCCTATGTAGTCTATGAAACTCCCAAGTGTGACTCAAACTAGATTAAAATGTGTTTGGAAGACATTAACAAAATAAATAAAATACAATAAAACATAGTTAACATTACATTTTAAAACTAAGTCAATTTGCTGCCCATAATGAATGGGTTTAGTGTGTCCCATTTGTATTTATGTCTAACATTGTTAGGATAGAGAAGAGCAAAATTATATGGATTTGGAACTATTGAATAAAAGATATAAAGATTAGTAATTAATTTTAACTTAGAGTCTTTTTCAGAGTGCTGCAAGGATCTACACTTCTTTTTAGTTTACCATTTTTTATCAATACATGAATGAAGGCATAAAAAAATTAAAGCATAAATATTGTAGATGATACTGTGTTCAGAGGAAGAGCTTGACAGATAAAGGATCCGACATGATCTTAACATGGAAAGTTTTGCTAATTAATAATTATAACTGGCATTTATATAACTTTTTAAAGTTTGTAAAAATGCTCTACATATGTTTTATTACTTGATTCTCACAACCCTATAACAGAGGTTCTCTTAATATCCCCATTTTTACAAATGAGAAAACTGAGTCTGGAAGAAATTGTCTCCTGTCAACATCACATAGCTAATAAGTGTCTGAGGCTGGAATTGAGCTCAAGTTTTCATGATTTTAATCTCAGCCCTCTCACATATCGCACCACTTCACTGCTGGCTTTAATACAATGAAATAGAACTGGGATAAATGTGAAATTCTGAACTTCCACTGAAGAATCAATTTCACAAACCCAAGATGATGGAAACTTATTTGGATGGCAATTTATCACCAAAAAATCTGGAGAAGTGAAGTTACCTTCAATCTCAATATCTTTCATCAAAAGCAAATACAATTTTACATGGTTTTTAAACAAAGAGGTAAAAAAAAAGTAGTTTAAAAACTTACTGGGTGAAGCCCTCTACTAAGATCTACTAAGTCCTGAATAAAAAAGTAAGACAGTCACTGATCATATTCAAGAATTCATATTCAAATAGGGAGAGAAAACACATACAGGTTAGAGCATAGGATGAGAAGAGAAGACATGCATCTGCTCTGAAAAATATGCTGAAAGAAACCAGTAGAGGATTTTAAGAGCCCAAAAAGACACTTGCATTTTATCCTAAAGGCAAGAGAAAGTCACTGGAGCTTCTTGAATACAGGAATGCATGATCAGCTTTGTGCTTTAGTATTATTGATAGTTGCATAATAGCTATTTAAGAAAAAGAGACAAGGCAGGAGGACCAATTTGGAAGCTGTTATAATATTCTTAAGGAGGAGTTATGAGAAAATGATCTCTGGATTGGGAAATCTGAAAAAAGGGGGAACGTCACCCAAAATAAATATGGGGATAATAAGAATGCACCCAGCTGTCCTTGAATTAGAGGTGATAGTTCCACATCACTCAGCTTGTCAAGCCACATATGGAAAACAATATGTAATTCCATACTACATTTTAGAAAAGACATTGATATACTGGAGAGTGTTCAAAGGAGGCTGACAAAAGCCAAAAAAAAAAAAAAAAAAAAAAGAGCATTGACTTCTTGTCATATGAGGATTGGCTGAAAGAATTGGGAATGTTTAGCCTGGAGAAGTGAAGACTTATGACCCAATGGCCCTATTTAAGGAATTGAAAGACTGTCATTTTTAAGAGCCAATTCACTTCTGCTGACTGGCTCCTAAAGACAGAGCTAGGAACAATCAGTGGACATTGCAGATTGAAAGATTTTGGGTCTATGTAACAAAATCTTCTTAGCAATTAGAACTATCAGAAAGTGTTATGGATTGCTATGAAAGGTAGTGGGTTCATTGCTTGCTAGAATTTTTTTTTTGAGGTAATTGGGGTTAAGTGACTTGTCAAGGTCATACAGCTAGTATAGTAGATTTGAATTCAGATCCTCTTTATTCCAGGGTTCGTATGCTAGAAATTTCTAAAGCAAAGAATGGATAATTATTTGTTTTAGTCTTGCTCCCCTTATAGTTCTCTCTTTTGCCTAATGTCTGGTTCAGCCAAAAGGGCCTTGTTGATATTCCTCATGCAGAACTTTCCTCACCTTTTCTGTGATTGTTTCCCCATATCTGGAATGTACTCCTTTCTTATTTGTTTCCTTTAGAATTCTTTCTGTCAAAGCTCAGCATTGAGAATCCATTTTTTATGAGAGATTTTCTATCTTACAATTATTGATACCTCCTCCACTAAATTGCATTGTGTTCATTATATTTTTTGAATACTTAGACATGTGTAGATTGTTTCCCCCCTAAAGAATATAAGCATTTTGAGGACAGAAACTGTTTCACTTTTTACTTTCCCAAGCCCCCTTGAACTGTTCTTGATACATAGTAAGCACTTAATAACTGCTTGTTGGTTTGTTGATTGATGTTGTAGAGAGGATTCTCAGGCACAGATGGGAAATAATGACTTCTGAGTAACCAACTGTGAAAATGGTATGATTATAAAATTTCTGATTATAATTTTAGATTGTGACTCTCTATAAGTTATACATCAGTCATAAAACTCATAAAATAATTTGATTACATCATCATCTAAATATGAGGTGCAGAAAGTAAACATTTATTGAGCTTACTTTCCTTGTTTCCTCGTATGGCTAACTCAAAGCTGGACCTAGTTTTAGATTAAGTTCTGGTTCTGGTGTTTCTGTGTACCCGCTCTCCCAAAGGTGGATGAAGTTAAAGTGATGATCATGAAAGTGAAAGGTAAAGATTTAAATTATTCCCTCTTTGTGTTCTTACTCTATTTTCTCTGCTCCCACTTTCCAAACGATCATAGTTTCCCTCCAAAGGCACCACTGAATCTGACAGGGCTACATAGTCAAGTCCTGCCAGTAGCAGAATTTTGAACCTTAACTCTAAAGAGAATGTCTTTTTGAATCTCAGGTACAAATACTATATCTTCAAGATTCATATTGAGGTGAACATGAATATTCTAGAGAGTTAGTGGTAATTGAAAAATGTGTATTTAAGGGATAATTTACCTGTCAGATCTTTGGAGATGGAAGAAATTGATGACCAAAGAAGAACAAGACAACATTATGAAAGGGAAAATGGACAACTTTGATCACATTAAATTTAAAAGATTTTGCACAAACAAAAACAAGATCAAAAGGGAAGAACAAAGCTGAGGAAAATCTTTGCAGCCATTATTTCTAATAAAGGTCTCATTCCTAAAATATATAAAGAATTGTGACAAATTTATAAGAATACAAGTCACTCCTCCATTGATAAATGGTCAAAATGCATGAACAGACAATTTTTAGATGATGAAATTAAAGCCATTTATAATTATATGAAAAATGTTCTAAATCATTATTGATTGGAGAAATGCAAATTAAAACAACTCTGAGGTACCATCTCACAACTCTCATATTGTCCAAGATGATAGGAAAAAGTAATGGTTAATGTTGGAGTGGATATGGAAAATCGGTCACTGGTGGAGTTGTGAAATGATCCAACCATTCTGGAGATAAATCTAGAACTCTGTCCAAAGGACAATAAAACTGTGCATATCCTTGGACCCAGCAGTGCCATTACTGATTCTGTATCCCAAGGAAATTATAAAATAGGGAAAAGAACCTACATGTGCAAAAATATTTTTAGAAGTTCTTTTTGTGGTAGTAAAGACTTAGAAAAGGAGTGGAAACCCATCAATTGGGGAATGGTCGAATAAGCTGTGGTACATGAAAGCAATGGAATATTATTCTATTAAAAAATGATGAATAAGCTTATTATAGAAAGGCTGGAAAGATTTACATGAACTGATGCTGAAGCAGAACTAGGAATACATTGTATACAATAACAGCAAGAATGTATGATGATCAGCTGTGAAAGGCTTTGTTCTTCTCAGCAGTTCAGTGATATGAAGCAATCACAATAGATTTTGGAAAAAAAATTCTATCTGCATCCAGAAAAAGATCTAAGGAGACTGAATATAAATCAGCACATACTCTGTTCACTTCTTTTTTTTTTTTACTTCTCCCATATTTTTTCTCTTTTGCTCTGATTTTTCTCTCTCACCATGATTCATAAAACAATGTGTATTAAAAATAAACTTATCACTATGAAGATTAAAAAAAAAGAAAAATGGGGACTTAAATGACATTATCTTCTAAACCACTGTAGAGATCATCTCTCACATCTTCAGCTCTTTTCTCAGAAATTTCTCTTCAGAGGAGAGAACCGTTAGAAGTGCAAAATATTAATGATGGCACCATTATGCCTCCTCCTGTTCTTCTGAAACCTCTAGATATGTATTGGGTCATGCTTCTGTAGAGTTTTGACTCATCCACATCTCATTTGACCAGACATATATATATTCAGACTAAAGAACTAAACTGATCTTTCCAATACAAAGGACATTTAGAACCAATCTGAGAAATTTATTGGATAAATGAGATACTTTTATTTAAGTGTTTCTAGGGTAACTGTTCTTCTGATATTTAGGTAATCACACCAAATCACAGTAATATAATAGGATGCCATATTATACTGAATCAGACTTTAATGGAATGATTCCATTAATTTTGTCGGAAATTTGTATAAAAGCCTCTAGGCATTTTATAGAGCATTAACACGGTCAAGGAAACTAATGCATTATGATATCTTTGGGCCCTGTAAAGGTGTCTATAATTATGGGTAAAGACAAAGGGTACTGGAAATTTTGTGATTAGGTACTAAAATGTTCAAAGCTTTTTAGTTACTAATTGGCTTGAAAACTTTGCCATATGATTTTCTCTATCAACTCTTTTCATTTGTTTTGGAAAGGTTGCGTTGGGTCGAAGTAACTTTTCCTACAGTGATGTTTGAGACAAGGACTTATGATTTTATTGGTATAAGGGGCTTCAAGAGGAGAAAAAACCCTCCATCAGAGCAGGTCAGCACCTTTTCTATAACTTGTAATTTTCAGAAAGCTACTTAAAATGATGAGTGGTTTGGTGCCTTGTATGACCCTGAGGTTATACAGCCATGTATATATGTGTCAGCATTTAAAGCTACTCCTAGGTTGATTCTTATCTACTAAGCCATGCTTCTCTTCCTTGTCCTTTGATTAGTTAGTCAAAATAAGGTAAATAAGAGAAACTATTACTTACTGAATGGGCATTACCTCAGACTAAATGAGGTCTGAGATCTGGAAAATATCTTAGCTTAAAAAGACCAAGGTCTCCCACTATATCTGAGGCCATCATCAGTCAACTTGATCTATGTCTTTTTCCATATGTACTGAGATGATTCTGGAGGAAAGAGTGAGACAGATGACTTTGCATAGCTTTGCATTATTTAAATCCATTTCATTTGTAGGTCAAAATATGACCTTCCTGGTGGCCTAGCTATATTGCATCTAAAACTATATTATAAAACAAGAGTCATCAAAACCATTTGGTACTGGCTAAGAAATAGAGTATCAATCAGTGGAATAGGTTAGGTTAACAGGACAAAAATAGTCAATGACAATCTAGTGTTTTACAAACCCATGGATCCCAGCTTTTGGGACAAGAACTCACTATTTGACAAAAGCTGCTGGGAAAATTGGAAACTAGTATGGAAGAAACTAGGCATTGACCCACACCTAAAACCATATATCAAGATAAGGTCAAAATGGGTTCATGACTAGATATAAAGAATGCTATTATAAACAAATTAGAAGAACATAGTATAGTTTACGTCTCAGATCTGTGAAGGAAGAAAGAATTTGTGACCAAAGAAGAACTAGAGATCATTATTGATCACAAAATTATTTATTTTTTAAATTTATTTGAATTCAAATAAATAAATAAATAAAATAATTTGAATTTAAATTAAGTTAAAAAGTTTTTGTACAAACAAAACGAATGCAGACAATATTAGGAGGAAAGTAATAAACTGGGAAAACACTTTTACATTTAAATGTTCTGATAAAGCCCTCATTTCTAAATATATAGAAAATTGATTCAAATTTATAAGAATTCAAGCCATTCTCCAATTGATAAATGGTCAAAGGATATGAACAATTTTCAGATGAAGAAACTGAAACCATTTCTAATCATATGAAAAGATGTTCTAAATCATTATTGATCAGAGAAATGCAAAATAAAACAACTCTGAGACATCATTACACACCTCTCGGATTAGCTAAGATAACAGGAAAAAATAATGAAGAATGTTGAAGAAAAGTGGGAAAATGGGGAGACTAATACATTGTTGGTGGAATGGTGAACAGGTCCAGCCATTCTGGAGAGCAATTTGGAACTGTGCTCAAAAGGTTTTCAAATTATACATACCCTTTGATCCAGCAGTGTTTCTACTGAGCTTATATCCCAAAGAGATTTTAAAGGAGGGAAAGGGACCCACATGTGAAAAAAATGTTTTTGGCATCCCTTTTTGTAGTGCCAAGAAACTGGAAACTGAATGGGTGCCCATCAGTTGGAGAATGGCTGAATAAGTCATGGCATATGGATGTGGAATATAATATGGAATAATATGGAATATTATTGTTCTGAAAGAAATGATCAGGAGGAGGATTTTAGAGAGGCCTGGGGAAACTTAGTTGAATTGATGCTAAGTGAAATGAGCAGAAGCAGGAGATCATTGTTCATGGCAACAAGATTATACTATAATCAATTCTGATAGACATGGCTCTCCTCAACAGTGAAATGATTCAGACAAGTTCTAATGATGTTGTGATGAAGAGAACCATAGAACTGTGGGAACTGAGTGTGATTCACAACATAGTATTTTCACTTTTTTTGTTGTTTCCTTGTGTTTTATTTTCTTTCTCATTTTTTTCCAGTTTGATTTGATTTTTGTTTTTGAACAGCAGGGTAATTGTATAAATATGTATCCACATATTGGATTTAGCATATTAAAAAATTACCATACTTAGTTTATAAAGTCCTCCACAGCCTGGCCTCAAGCTATCTTCCCACTCATTGCCTATTACTTCCCCTCCTGTATTTTATGACAGTCAAACTATCTTTCTCTCTGTCCCTCACGTATGACAATTTCCTTCCTTAGTGCCTTTGCATTAGGCATTCTCCATACCAGCAATGCACTCCCTTCTCACTGCTAATCCTAAAAATTCCCCTATTGCTTCAGAATACATCTTCACCTATGTGAAGTCCTTCTTCATTTCTCCAAACTGCTAGTATCCTCCTTCACAAACTACCTTTTGTCTCTTCTATATGTATTTATTTACTTTATATTGATCCTCTGTATGTTTATATATGTATTTATTATCTTTCCCATTAAAATATAAGCTTCTTATGAGTAAAAAAAAAAGATATAACCTTCCTGATGTCATTGATACTTTTCAAGAACAAAAGATAAACAACAAATTAAGGGAGCTAGCTACTTGCTGAGGTAGGAAGATTTCCTTTTTGATAGGATGTGTCATTTGAAAAGCACACCTTCATTTGTTTAGTTTTAACAATTCAATTATATTTTTAAAGATCTATTTACTATAATGGGACTGGGCAAGATATTGTAGTAGATGCTGGGAACATAAAGATTGAAAATACCATGATCTTTGCCCTCAATGAAAAAATGTGATAAACCCTGAAAGATTCTTGGCCCATTTGAGGAAGCAGAAATCTCTTTTTATGAAAGACATTGAGAAATTAGAAAGTGTCCAAATAAAGGTGATTGAGATGGTGAAGGATTTTGAACTTATGACTCATAAGCTTAGTTCAAGGATCTGGAAAATTTTACCTTGAAAACAAGACTTAAACAGGGACAGGGAAAGAGAAACTATCTGTCTTAGATAAATTGAAGATCTTTCTTACAGGAGACTGACCTTAAAAAAAAAAAGACTGACTTTATACTTAATCTAAGAAAAAAATTCCTAATAATTAGAACAAATTAGAAAAAAAGGGAAGAGAGGTTCTCATAGAGAATAGTTTGCCTCCTTCCCTCTTACTGAAAGTTTTCAAGCAAATTTTTTGGTGAATAAAGAAAGGGAATATCTGAATAAAGTTTGGGTTGAACAAAATAACCTCTGAGTTTTATTTCAAAGCTTCTTGTCAATTACACTTGAGCAAAGCTAGGAGACTGTGACTCTATTATCTCTAGAACTAGAAATACTTATTGACTGACTTACTAGAATCCCTACTTTTCTTCAAGTGCCATCTTCTATGTGAATCCTTTCTTGAACTTTCTAGCTATTAGTACCTTCTTTCACAAATTATTCTGTGTGTGTGTGTGTGTGTGTGTAATACAGAGGCTACTGTGAAAAATGACTCCATTGGACTTAGGAGGGGTGACAGTGAAAGTCTTTAAATACTCAACTGCAGAGGTGGGTATCCCTATAGAATAGGAATGCTTGGAATCAATAATTGTCCTTTTTTATTACCAAAAGTCAAGTCCCTCTCTTTATGCATTATTGACTGAGTATCAGAGGTCACAACCTAATTGTGCATAATTCCCTCATATGAATGTGAATCTCCACCCCAATTACCCCATTATTCCTCCCTTGCCATTCACCTTATTTGGACAGTTCAGTCTTTTCCTGATTCCCCTAGGGGGGTTACTATCCTATCTGAAGAGTCTAATCCTCCACTGTGAGTCTAAGTCTCCTTCTCTGATCACATCATTACATCTATCCTACTCCCTCTTGTCTAAGTGGTTCTCCATCTCTAATTACATTTTGGGACAATGTTTCTTATTCTAATTCTCCACTCTGTTACATTCTCCTTTATTATTTTTTTCATTTCCTCGGTTTGTGTTCTAGATTCCTAGCCTGTTTTCTTAGGTTTTAATTTTGTTTTTCTTGTTTCATTTTTCAATATTTCTCTAATTCAACTTTTGTAACTATGCAAACTAAACCCTCATCCATTTCTCACCAATAGAATGATGGACTTGGAATCAGGAAGATTAATCTTCTCGAGTTCAAATTGGGTAAGTCACTTAAGTCTTTTTGTCTCAGTTTCCTTATCTGTAAAATCACTTGGACAAAGAAATGGCAAAACACTTTTCTTTGTCAAGAAAACGCCAAATCATGAAAAGACAGCCATAATGCATTAACATCCTTGGTCACATTAAACCTCTATAAAACATTTGTGTATGTGCATGGGTATGTATTTATAGATATGTTTCTGTTTGTGTATGTATGTATATATATATATGTGTGTGTGTGTGTGTGTATTTTATAAACATTTATAAATGTGTACATACATATGTGTGTGTGCATGTGTGTGTATATGTAATTGCTATTCCTTTTATTCTGTTTTATGAAAGGTGGGGAATATGCAAATTCATTAAAAATAAATTGACCACAAATTTTCATGACAAGACTGAGTAGCCTGACAGCTCCTACTCTTGTCTCTAGAGATTGTAAGCTCCTTGAGATAAGGAGCTGTTTCACTTTTGTCTTTGTCTACCTATTGCCTACAGCAATACCTGGCACATCTTACTTAGCAAATGAATATTGATTGATGGAATGGGTATAGATGAGGAGGGAAGAGTTATTAAGTGTCTACCAGGTGCCAGGCATTGAGCCATTGTCTCATTTGATTCTCACAACAACCTGTAATGTGTGTGCTATTATTAATTATTATTAATCTGCTATTATTAAACCTAGGTAACTGGGATGAACAGAGTTTTAGTGGCTTGTTCATCTAGTAAGTGTTTGAGACCAGATTTGAATTCAAGTGTTCATGAATCCATACTCAACATTCTATCCATTACACCACCTGCAAGAGACCTAGACTTACTCCTTCAAATTTAAGATGGAGAAACTCTGACTAGTTTATTGTCACACTGGTAGTTAAATGGCAAAGGTGAAATTTGAACCTAGGTCCCCTGTACACTAATCCTTTACTACCTGTAACCATATTCACATTAATTCTTAAGAGGCACAAGATGCTATTGGGGAACAAAAAATTGTTTAGTCTAGCTTAAATATAGAGTGAATGAAAGGGATGAAATAACGCTACAAATGATATATGAAAGATATTGGCCTTTTGTATAATCATAACCTGCCATTGTAGCCATTTTTCTATCTGCCTATATAAATGAATTAAGATTCTCCTTGCAGTATGTTGATGAAAGTATATCTGCCCCTCCACTTTGTGATGCATATCACTCAAAAACTGTCTTGTATATTCTAAGTGAAAAGCCCTAAAGAAATTGTTTCATGCAATTATGAAATGCATTAAAGAAGTTGTTTTAAATAATTATCTTTTTCTCTGTGAGAGAAGGCAGCAATTCTGTGCGCTTTATTTTCTCTTACACCCTGAGAAGAGAATGATCTTTGTTCTGGACAGTTTCCGAAGTCCTGATTGAGATATTCAACTGTGGTTCAGAAAACCTGACTTGCCCAAAATGTACTAAGAGATTAAGAATATTAGAGGAAATAAGTAGTGAAACAATGATCATAAATGGGGAAAGGAAAAGGAAATGTGGCTCTATGTCAGGATCTTTGCTTTTCCTGGCACCACTTCAGGACCTGGGGAAATCCTTCTATGATTATTGTTTTTCTATTTATCTCTCTTCCCATCTTGGTAGCAAACTGTCACTAGTAGTACACTCTAGTCAGTAGTCTCAAGAACAACAACAAAAAGTGCTTTGCTGTAAACATGAGGATTTATTTGCCTGTGTACCAAGTGAGTCTGAAGCAAGGAGGGACTGCAGATCTTTGTCCTAGAGCAGGAAATTGAAATTCTTATAACTTTCAAAGGAGAGGGGCAGAGGTAGAGCCTACTGATATTAATTTGGATCTAGGGGAAGTCTGTTAACAGGATAGTGTAGCAGGGTGGGGCAATTGAGTTATCACAATGCAGTACCTCTTCAAAGTCTGCTTTCCCAATTCCCATCTTGTACCTTAGACCCAGATACGTTGTGGTTACTACTTCCTCAGGGTTTTAGGGACAATCCTTAAGAACTAGGGTTTCAATTACTGTTACTCATGAGTTTCCACTGATATAGTTCACTTTAACAATTTGACAGCCAAATAATCAATGGACTTTCATAAAGGGAATATAGTAAGAATTTTGGTACAAAACACCCCCTTGCCTTCCTGCCCTCCAAAAAAAACATACTCCCCTATACAAATCAATGTGCTTGGGGAGTATAGACTCAAATTTAAAACAGTTATCAAGGTAAGGGTATGATTGTGTGTGTGTGTGTATAGGACTTTATATTTATTTATACATATATATGTGTGCATATATATGCATTATCTATACACACATGTTAAAAATAACACTCTTGACACCAAAAATCAGATATCAAGGAAAATTTTGTTTTGTTTTTTACTGAGACAATTGAGATTAAGTGACTTGCCCAGAATCACACATCTAGGAAGTGTTAAGTGTCTGAGTCCACATTTGAACTCAGGTCCTCCTGAAATCAGGACCTCTATCCACTGCACCACCTAGCTGCCTCCTCAAGGAAAATTTATTAAAGAAGAATCTTAAGGAATCATCTTAATGTTTCTGGCCAGAAGCAGGGGGCCCCATTCCTCTTTGGGAAGAGGGAGCACTGAGTACAAAAATGGGGGAAACTTTATACTTGCTCGTGTGATGTAGCTCCTCCCTTCAGAGAAGGGAATACCCCATTTAATCTGGGTAACAGTCTTTCTGAGATGTCCATTACATGTTTCCCCTAAATATGTATAAATTATGCTCCCCCATCATACATTCCATGTTCAAAAATGGCATAAAATTCCTCCTCTGAGGTGTATTGTTTAATATTCAATTAGCCTATTAAGCAGGTGCAATAGTGATTTCATCAAGTCAGGTCATTGACCCCAACTAATTTGGACTGGATGGGCTATTATCTTAAGTTTGTGGTTTTCTCAAAACCACAAGAGTCTTTCTTATTGGCTGAATCCACCTGTGCCTTCCTAGCCCCCAATTTCTTGTTTACTCAAGGCTTACCTAATTAGTCTTTCTTGACCTCTCACATTCTGAAAACCTCTTGATCAATGGTACCCACTATTCCATACTACTTCAAAGTTTATAACACTGTGGAAACCTAATTTTTCAATATTTTTCACAATTTCACATTTTCACATTTCTTTTTAAATAAGGATTTGGTTTCCATATCTTTTCTGTTGCTCCTTCTTCAAGCCTTTTATCATTTATATTTCTCATCTATATTTTAATCTTCCTCAAAAGCAACCATTCTAATTTAACAGTTCTCTTTAAAACTAAAAGCTTGTAACCTGGAAGAAATAAGACTAACAAAGGAATCCAATAAACTTGGCACAAACAAGAAGATAAAATAATAATATGTTCCACAATCCTTAATTATATACATGGTTCTGAGTAGACCCTCAGCTTGAACCCATCATTCCCTTTTTTCTGTCCTTTGGGGTGATGGAATTCTGCGGACAAGGGATGGAGATCTCAGTCTTCCACAGGAATCATGACTACTTCAAGCTGGAAAAGAGTGTAGAGTTGAGTCATCTTAAAGGGTAAACCTTTAAGGACCTTATTTCATACAGATTTATGTGGCTATCAACAGATAGATTGACTAGGCCAAATATTCATTTACCTACTTATGTAGGCTATAATGACCATATTTTTCAGATTGAAAACTTCAAGATCTTACATACTTATGTTGTACTGATGATTTCTATTGATCACTTACTCTGATTAAAGAAGCTTGACATAAGAGGAAAAAGCTGAGACATAATTAATAATCAAAAACTGGTCCTTAAAGCCTCTGTCTGAGAGCACATACATGATAAGATAAAGTATCCTTAACTCTGTTTTATAGTTGACAACCAATTATGCAGTAACAATACCACCTTATAGCCACTCAAGAATAATCAGGTAGGTTTTTATTGAAAGGAATTCCCCTGGGAAACTGAGTCAGAAGAATCCCATCTAAGCCGAGGCCAAGGTTGTCTTTCCAACTTTTGCCCAGATGTTAACCACCAATTGTAACAGTTCAAGATCACATTCCTCTGAGTAGATAGTGGCACATTTCTCTCATACAGTGGATTCTGAATTCAAAACTCTAAGCAAGCTACAATTCCAAGAGATTTTATCTCAAATAGCAAATCTCATCAATCAAAACTTCAGGTGAATGTAGTTCTCAAGAATCACATATCCCAAATAAGTATTGACTACAATCCTACATTACATAAGAGTAATCCTTAATAACAGTAAGAAATTCATCCTAGAAAGCTCTTAAGTCAAAAGAGCTTTCTGTTTTAAATCTCCCTCCTTAGTTTTACTTGTAGAGGGTTTCCTATAGGAATTAACCCCCAGTTATAATTTGTTTGTTTGCTTTCCTCCACTTCCTCTGATTCTCCTGGTTCAGAAAAAGGTCCCTTAACTTTGGTGTAATGAGCCAACATCATTCGACAGTTCTTACAGCAATCTCAGTGGTTAGCAGAATCTGGAATGGTCCATCTCAGGAAGTAACCTTTCTCCTTTCCAAGATTTTATCAGTACCCAGTCACCTGGTTTGAATTGATGTACAATGAATTCAAAAGGTGGAGTCTGAGCAAGGAATCCTTTCAATGGAAGTTCTGAAAGACAAATAGATACTGGCAGTATATAGTTTCTTAGAAACCTATTCTTTGTCTGAAAAGATGGGACCTCTCATCCCAGCCCTTTCTCTTTCCCCCCTACCCATAAGGCTTTCTATACAACATTTCAAAGGGTGATAATCCAATATCCTGCCTAGGGGCTGTTCTGACTCTGAGAAGTGCTAATGACAAATATCTCATCCAAGATAACCTTGTTTCAATGCCTAGCTTAATGATCTGTTGTTTCAAAGTTTGATTCATTCCTTCTACTCTTCCTGAAGAAGGTAGATGCCAGGGGTATGGAATTTATTCCATTTAATTCCTAAACACATCATGAGATTCTGTAATATCCTAGCAGTAAAATGAGTTCCATTGTCTGAGTCAATTCTTTCCACTAACCCAAACCGAGGAATGATCTGTTCAAGAAGGACCCCAGCTGCCTTGGCTGAGCTCAGAGGATAGGCTTTTACTCATCCAGTTAAATGATCTACAATTATCAGCAAATATTTAAGTTTCCCAATCAGTGGCATTTTAGAGAAATCTACCTGAATACTTTGGAAAGGTAAGATTTTTTTTTCCCCTTCATTTGTTTCCTCAGTACTTTTTTGTTAACCTTCTGGCATATCACACATCTTTTTGTGATTTGTTTTGCCACTGTATAAATCCCAGTACACTCAAACTGTTTAAGAATCATATCACACAGTGTCTGGATTCCCCAATGACTCCCCCTATGGAGAATTCTCATCAGTTCTCTTGTTATCCCTTTGCTTAACATTTTAGGAATGATGAAGTTAGTGGCAGTCAGAGAGTTGTTAAAATTCCCTTATGGTCAGTGCACAGGTTCTTCACGAAAGAATTCATGAGCCTGAATTATTTATTGGCAAAAATTAAAGTTTATTGTTGGGTAGGAAGCCAGTTCTGCTAAGAGACTGACTTGTATAGTAGCAAAGTCCTATTAGGGAAATGAAGGCTGACACTGAGAGGAAAAAGCCTTCTTAGTGGGGAGGGTCCTAAAAGTAAAGCAAGCTGTTTTGGACCTTCTGCAAAGAGGGAGTTCAAAAGTTGCCCTTTAAAAGGAGTTTTGAGGTTCAGGTTTCAGGTCAAAAAGGAAGCCAAAGTTTCCTGGCCTAGATGCTTATCAGTATCTGACCCAGATCTTCAATTGGAATTAACAACATTTCAAAGGGGTGCTTACTATCAATGCTCTCCCAAAAGTCAATTTTCAACTTTCTGCTACCAATAAGGAAATTGTAGTTATAGTTTGTATATACTCAGGCCATCCCCTCAAGATAGGATCAAGTAATTTGGATTAGAAGGCAACTGGTTGCCTTTCTCTAGCCCACAACTGAGTTAAAACCCTCAAGATAGTTCCTTATCTAGTTACAAACAGATGGAAAGGTTTGTTAAGGGTAAGCAGGGCCAATAACCAGAACCTGCATTTGCCTGTTAAAACATTTCCTTCTCCTCTTTAAAATACTGTTCTGGCTTTTCCTCTAATAGTTGATTAATAATCAGCTGTAGTCCTTTCATTTCCTTCCCTCCATTGGGATAGGATACTATCTAACACAGGCTACAGCCTGAGGATTCTTTAATTTCCATTGGATCAACCTTCATTCCCCCATGATTCCCTTTTCCTAGCCAAACTTCTGGTTAAATATCTTTATAGGATCCAGTAGGTACAATTTGTTCTGCAATTACATGTCTGTCTACAGGACTTTAAAAATTTGGTGGTTTTTAGGACCCCGGGAGAGGATTAGAGAAGTATAGACCCAGGAGTCTGTCTGCAAGTCTGTGGCACAGTGACAAGCCCATCCTCCATGCCAGGTTGGGGCACTAGCTACAAACTCCAAAAGAATGCACACCAGTGAGGAACGCCAACCTAGCTAGGATAGATTTCACAAGCCTCTCTAAGAGAGGCCCTCAGAAGTTCTGGCCCTCAGAAGGCTTCCAGTCATGTCTCAAATGGCCAGACCTTTTTTCTTTATAATTCAGCTAAGACAAACACATAAGACAAAATACAGGTTCACACACACACACACACACACACACACACACACACACAGAAACTGCTTATTATACCACCTGATTATTCTTGAGTGGCTATAAGGTGGTATTGTTACTGCATAATTGGTTGTCAGCTATAAAACAGAGTTAAGGATACTTTATCCTATCATGTATGTGGTCTCAGACAGAGGTCTGAAGGACCAGTTTTTGATTATTAATTATGTTAATTCAATTCCTCTTCCTTCTGTTTAGCACAGAGTTGTCTCTTCTCTTCCTTGTCTCTACTCCTGGCAACACACTCCCAATACCTTCCCAAGGATTCCTCCCCTTTCCCTAGACTTGAACCCTTTCCTCCCATCTTCAAATCCAGCAAGTTTTGGTGCAGCCCAAAGCTGCCCACTCAATACTTCAACATGGATTTATGCTAGATGGTTTCTGCAAGGCTGGCACAACCCAAAGCTGCCCACTTTGGCGTTCTACTAGAAAGGAACATCCCCGATCAACAAAGGGTGTTTCTTACCTTTGTTCGATATAACTACTTGCATGGTCTACTGGCTGGCTCCCCCCTCGTTAAGACTCTTCAGGCTACCTCAAGGCTCATGGTTTGAAGTCTTGAGTTCAAAGGGAACAGAGTTCAATATCCAGGATCATTGAAATCAATGGGAGTGCCCTTCCCAACAGGTCTTACCCTACTCTGACCAAGTTCTGTGAGTCAAGCCCCATGTTGGGCGCCAAAATTTTAAAAATAGCACTCTTGGCACTGAAAATCAGATATCAAGGAAAATTTATTAAAGAAGAATCTTAAGGAATCACCTTAACATTTCTGGCCAGAAGTGGGCCCCACTCTTCTTTAGGAAGAAGGAGAACTGAGTACAGAAATGGGAGAAACTTTATACTTGCTAATGTGACTTAGCTCTTCCCTTCAGAGAAGGGATTGGTCTATTTTCTGGCTTATAATCTTTTTGACATGTCCACTATATATTTCCCTTTAATATGTATAAAATACTCCCTTCCCATCATCATACATCCCATGTTCAAAAATGGTATAAAACTCCTCCTCTCGGGTGTGTTGTTTAATATTCAATTAGCCTATTAAGCAGGCTAGTGACTTGATCAAGTCAGGTCATTGACCTCAACTAGTTTGGGCTAGATGGTTTGAGAAAACCACAAACTTAAGAATCTTTCTGATTGATTAAAACCACCTGTACCTCCTTGGCCCACTAATTTCTTGTTGCTCAAGGCTTCTATTGATCACTTAATTGTTCTTTCTTAAACTCTCACATTCTGAAAACCTCTTGGTCACTGGTACCCACTTTCCCACACTATCTCAAAGCTTATAACACTGTGGAAACCCTATTTTTCAGCATTTTTTATACACACATACATGTCAGAGAGAGAACTGGCAAAGTAGTATTTTATAGCTACGGTTACTGAAAATTCTTTTTCTTCCTTTTCAGAATTCTTATGAAGTTCCCTTTAGATGTAATTTTCTGTTAGGTTCAGAAAGTTGGTGTTTCTGTTGAGACCGTAGCTGGTACTTCTCTCTGATGTGAAGGTTGTATCTGCTTGAAAATCTTAACATCCTTTGGTGACTATCTTTCCACATTTATATGAAGACATTTGTCTGTCTTCACAACTACCATTCTGGTGGTTATAGCTACCTCCTCCATGCACTAGTTGTATTTTTGCATGTCTCAAACATACCAGATCACCTGGGCACTCCCATCTCAGATTACTACACTCATCCACTCAAGTCAGGAAAGAATAAATTCAAAGCCAACAATCAACAACAACAACAACAAATAAATCTCCAAAACCAAAGGTACCTTGTGTTCATAGAAACGTAACAAAAGACTGGGGGCACAAGGTGTCAGTACTAAAACATTTCAAAATATAGCATTTCAAAAAGTGAGACCACTAAGGTATTAGCCTCTTCTTTTCTCAGGAAACTATATGTTTTGTTGCTTAATCATTTTCTGTCATTTCTGACTTTTTGTGACCTCATTTAAGGTTTTTTTTTTTTGTTTTTTTTTTTTTTTTTTTTTTTTTTTTTGGTCAAAGATACTAAAGTGTTTTGCCACTTCCTTCTCCAGTTCATTTTGCAAATGAGAAAACTGAGGCAATGTAGGATTAAATGACTTGTCCTGAATCACACAATTAGTAAGTGTCTGAGGCTATCATTTGAACTCAGGTTCTCCTGACTTCAAGACCAGTGTTCTATCTGCTGCATCACTAGTTATATAACTATCTCTTTCATCCAAGTAAGATCTCTTTCTGCTCTGGCTAGATATGTTGTTTCCACTGGTTTTATTGATTTATTTTTTTAATTACATGATCAATGGGAAACAATGAATGGAAAAAAGTAAAACTTTTTCTGCCCTGAAAATATAACAGCTTGTCCAGCAGCTGAAAAGAAATAAGGGCGCCTTTACTGATTGTCACAACACCTGTGTGTCTTGGGTCCCCATGTGTGGTTTGACCTTATCTTAGACAGTGAAATTTCAAGGACTTGTTAGAAAGTTCACTGGACAAGTCAAGAGACCTAAGTTATAGTCTTGCCTCTCACTAATTCTGTGCCTCTGTTTCTTTTTCTATCAATAAGAAGGTTTCCACAGTAGTAGCAAATATCTATAGAATTTAGGATTGATTTAATATAACTTAGTTGATCTTCATTTTCAGGGAGAATAGATTAAACCATTCTATGTGATTCGAATAAGTTATTATTTCTTTCATCTTATGTAAAGTATGGAAGTTGGGTGAGATGAGCCACTAACATTCTTCCATGATACCTTGAGAAGTGGAGATGAGGCATTGACTTCATGTTCTTTTTCAATCTCCTTCCCAAAAGCATCTATCTGTTTGCTTTAGGAGTTATCACTCTACCTCCATCTATCAAGCTTTAAAATAACAGATTTCTTGGTTTCTAAGTGTGAACAGATTATTGACCTTATTTAGTACCAAATTATCAAAAATAATTGAAATCATTGAATGCTGCCTACAGAAAATGTACTTCTCTCTGGTCTCATGGCCTCTACACAGATGGATCTCTTATCTTATTGAGAAAGCAAGTTATTTGATGGGAAGACCCTCTTCTTCTATTCCCTTAATCACAACTCTTTAATACCATCACCGGATCTCTCCATTCTCCTATTACTGACAAAGAGTTGGTCCTTCTCCTTGCCATCCCCAATCCCTTTATATGACTATTCCAGGGCTTCTCTTCATATCTTCTCCTGTAAATTGTATCTCCAGTCAAATCATCCCAACTATGTCTAAAATCTTCAGCCTCTCACTATATACAGATTTCTTTCTCACTTCTTTCAACCACACCCAAGTCTTCAAAAACTTTTCCTAGATCCTGCAAGGAGCAGCAAAGTGGTCTAGTGAATAGAACATTGGACCTAGAGTCAGACCTGAGTTCAGATCCAGCTTCCAGTACTTATTAGCTGTGCCAACTTAGGTGAGTCACATAACACTGTTTGCCTTAGTTTCCTCATCTGTCAAATGAGCTGGAGAAGGAAATGACAAAACACCTCAGTGTCTTTGGAAGCCTACCCCAAACAGGACCATGGAGAGTCAGACATGACTAAAATGACTGAATAACAAGGAGATTTTGCCACGCTTGCTCAAGTTTTTGTTCTATAGCTCTCTTCCCTGTCTTAAACACAGTCCTTGGGAAGAGTAGTTATCCCTGCCTATTCTTCCTGCCTTTTCACTTAATCCTTTATAATCTAGCTTCAGAATTTATTATCCAAGTGAAACTTCTCTCTCTAAAGTTACCAGAGATCTATTAATTGCCAAATTTGATGGTCTTTTTTATCAATTTTTTCCCTCCATTTTTCTATGGCATTTGATACTATTGCATAATATTGCATACCTCATACTGTCTTCTCTTTGGACTTTCTTCCTACTTGCTTGATCTCTTTTTCTTAGTCTATTCTTTATCCACATAATGCTTCCAAATTTTCTGTCCTAGACACTCATCTCACTCTATAATCTTTCTCTTGATATTTTCATGAAGCCATGTCCTTATCAGAGTTCCAAATAACCAGTTGCCCACTGAACAATTAAAACTGGCTTTCCTAGAGTCATCTTACACTCAATATTTAAAACAGAACTCATTGTTTTTCTCTCAAAACCTCCTTTCTTCTAGATTTTACCATTTCTGTCAGACAACACTAACTTTCTAGTTTCTAGATTCATAAGTTTGCCATTCATAACTTTTGACTGCTCACACTTTCTCATTTTATATATTTAATCAGTCACCAAATACTGCTGTTTCTACCTTTTCAACATCTTGGCCATTTGGTCTCGTCTTTCTTTTCACACAGCTACCACTTTTCTTCTAGTCTTTTATTCTCATCTAGAGAACAATAGCCTTCTGACTGGTTTCTTATAACTTCAGTTTAAATTACATGCAGCTACCAAAGTAATTTTCCTTAAATGCATATCTGACCATGTGACTCTCCTCAATCAACTCTAGTGACTTCCTTTTGCTTCCAGGATAAAATAAAAAATTTTTCTGTTTGCCTTTTAAAGCCCTACACAACCTGGCTTCTTCCCATCTTTCCAACATTATTGGTCATTACTTTCTCCCTCTTGCACTTGTATCCAGCAAAATTGACCTTCACACATAATGCTCTAATTTCCACTTCCATATTTTTCACTGGATATGTCTCTACCCCCTTCTCTCCCCCATCCTTGGAATGGATTCTCTCTTCACTGCTAGTCTTGAAGACTTGCTTCTCAAGAATTATCTTCAACGTGAAAACTTTTCTTATCCCTCAAAGACTACTGTCCTCTAGCCCAAAGTACCTTGTATTGAACTACTTTACATTTTATTTATATTTATTCACTTTATATTTATGTTGAACATAATTATATATGTAATCATTGTCTCCTCAATTGGAGTATAAATCATCTGTAAGAATAGATTGTTTCATTCTTTGTACTTGTATGCTCAGCACTAAGCAAATATCCTGATGCATAATATACATATAATAAATGCTTGTTAATGTATTGAGATCTTTGCCTACCAAAATTGTTGTTCTGCCTTCTCCCACAATTTATATTCTCCCATGAAGTTTTGTCCTTGGAAGCCACACTCAGGTTCTTTTCCTGCCTTTTGCCACAGGCTTTGTTCTGGTCCCAGCCCCAGGCTTAAGAATCCTTAACTATGACTCTGAGAATACACATCAAGTAACCTTGTAGAGTAGACACAAAAAATAACTCTGTACAATTAGGGAGACATGTTGCATAGAGGTCTTTTTATTCTAGTTATTTTCATTGAGTTAACCAATCTAGCTCCAGGCTGTTTCTGATTTAGGTCTTTGACTCCCACACAGAGATACCTTTTGCTTTCCTATTACCTAACATTCTTATCCCAGTTTTCTCTATACCCCTCTGGCTAAGATAGGAAAAAGTAGCTCTACTATGGCCCTTCAGTTCTGCTACCAAACATAGAATGAATTTCAGTCCTGATTTGATTCCTGTGACCCTCACTTTCAGGGTCTATTCAGTTAAAATTTCTGCCTCCATTAATAAACCTAGGAATCACATTTGTTCTATCATTAAAATTAAGATAGCCTGAAGAACCAGGGACTTTTCTTGCTTACCCAATTACCATAGAAACATAGAATATTACAGTTGAATAAGACTTTAGAGGTCATCCTACACAAGCACCCTTCATTTTACAAATGAGAAAAATGAGTTCCAAAGAGATTAAGAGACTTGCCTGAAGTTACAAAGGTAATTCTTCCACGGGACTCCTGACTTCCAATGTACTGTTCTTTGTACTATGTTCAGCTCCATCCCCTTTAACAATTTTCTCTAGTTATTGACACAATAATTTAAAATAAGTCAATCAAAATGATAAGATCTTCAATAATGGATATGGTTAGCAGAGAGAAACTGAAGAATGATAAAAATTAATCCCTGAGGCAAGCAGGAGAAGGTACTGATAGAGACCTCTGGGGAAGTCATCCAATCAGAAATTCAAGTTTTGTCAAACCCCTAAGAACCACCCTATGTAGGGTTGTTGAACAACCTTGCCATGCCCTGTCAGAAATCCTAGTCATGTCTCCGAGGATAAATTGTCCCTATAAAATCTACTTATGACCATGGCTTCTCTACTGACCTCCTTTGGGTCATAGCCCCTGGCATTCTGCCTCATAGTGTGTTTCTTCTTACCCCTCCTCCATGGCCTGTGTTATCTTCCCAACTCCATTATGCTTCTCAACCCCATTTCTTCTCCTTGTAGATAATTCTTTTAGGGTCCTAAGTTCCTTTCAGGATTTAGCCTGTTTACTAAGGACATGCCCTAACCTCAGAGAGTGATCCTTTTCTACTGGGTAATTGTTCATTCCACTAAGGAACTTGTCTTATATATGTTCTCCTACTCTATTTCATATTTACCCTTCCTGGTATCTATTATATTTGTTCATTTTGTCTGTAACTTCTTCCCTAAATAAATCTACCCTTTGCCAAACAGAATGGCTGTTATGAATTCTTCACATGACTGAAAGCCAGCTTTTGGTGCCTACTGTCATCTTGTGTCTACAAGAATATCAAATAAACACTTATGAAGTACTTACAAATAGCCAGGCACTATTCTTAGATGCAAAATTAAATGAAGTGATTACTATACACAAGGACCTTATATTCCAAGAGAAAAGACAAGGAGATAAATAAATTGATAGGTAGAGAAATAGAGAGGTAGAAATTAAATATAAATCTATAGATATAGACATATGTCCTTACTGATATAGTACAGAATAAATATAAAAAAGAATATGGAATAGATAACTTTAAGACAGTTTGAGAGGAGAAACTATATGAAGGGGATTGAGACAGAGTTTTGGACAAAGTAGTTTTGTTTTTCTAATGCTTATTGGATAACAAAAAGGTAATGGAAAATAGGAACCATGTCTTCTTTATTTTGACACCTCTAGGGCATATGAGTGCCTTGCACACAGTAGGTACTTAGTGTTTATTGGTAGGAGAAAAAACCCAACAACACAGAGATCATAACTGAATTATCAAATATAGGCCCAAACATTGGACAATTTGTCTTAAAAAAAGGATAACTCTGTTACTTTAGCCAGGGGAACAAAGTGAAGAAAGAAGAGATAATTAGATTTAAATAAATAAAGGTAATTAGATTTAAATAAATAAAGACTTGCTGATAATTGGATTTCTGATTGAAGCCAGCTCCCTGATTATACCTGAGGACAACTTCTGTTTGCATTAAGACTTGACAGGAATCTGCTGATTGCAAAGAGCTATAAATATGGATTGTAAATCCCCAGAGATCTCAACAGGTAAGAATAACAGGGAGTTTGCTTTAAGAGTTGGTCATTTAGAGAAACTAATTGAAACAAGAGTGTGCTAAGGATAATACAGCAATGGAGTGCAAAGGGCATCTTAACAGTGCAGGATAAAGAATATAGAAGTTTGTGTTTCTACCAGTGCTAATAACAGTTAAACATGCATAATTTGGTTAGTATTGTTGCTAGAAGAGAGGAGAAAAGTCACACTAATACTAAAGATGTCATAAAAAATAAATTAAGTGTTTTTTTTTTCAAGAGTTGGAAGAACTTTCATGGAAAAATACCAGAGAAATAAACACAATTTAAAAAGGAAGAAAGAGCATCCTAAGCAATTCAGGAGACTGGAGAATTTTTTTTAAACAGTGACACATTAAAAAGGCAAGTCCCCTTGATCAAATTGTACTATGAAATAAGAAAGAATCTCTTCCTCTAAAGTAGGGAAGCTGGACTTTCTACGAACTTGGTCCAAGTAATAGGGATGACCACTTACAGGTGCAACAAGAAGAGAGGTCATTCAGCAATACTAAAAGGAAGAAGAGATGAATAGCAGTGCTAAATGAGACTCCTTGTTAAATGATACTGTTCTGTCTATTTATCAGTCTGACAAATAATAGAGAGAGGGATGCTATCTTCCTAAGGCATAAATCTGAAACATGACAGTGAACCAGTAGGGACTCGTCAAACTTGACAACCACTATCCACTCCCATGTGGGTACAAGAAACTAGAAAGCTTTGTGGAGGATTATATAATTTGGGAGAAGACTTCAGGGATAACGGGGATATTCCCATCACGGCTGTAGATTGAAGGCATTTCCAATAAGACATAGATTTGCAAAGGGAACAAATGGCTAAGAAGATGATGTCTGGAAGACAAGATTAGGATTCCTAGACTAAAGTTTAAAATGTAAGAATGATGGGTTATTTGACAAGTGTACCTAATGAGAGCTGATAAAATATATATTTGCCTGGAGTCTTGTGAATATGATCAAGAAAATTTTTCACAGAAAAAGTTAGACACAAGACATAAACTGCCCATGTGTAACTGCCAAATTAGATACCATAGGGACTGGTAGGTACAGAAAAGGAAGAAAAGTATCTGTAGAGATGAATAATAATTCACAGGAGACAGTATCCAAAAAGAGAACCAGCATACAATCTATGCTTCTAGATACTAAAGTACAAAAAATGTTGGCAGTAAGACATGGAACTAGGTATGATAATTGAAAAAGGCAAATCTGACCTCATAGGCATCACTGACTTGGAATTATTGGAATAATGATTGTAATATGACTATAAAATTATAGGTCTCATTTAAAGGAAAAGAAGAGATAAATAGAGTAGTGAAATGCAGGGTTTTTTGTCACTTTTTTATTTAAGTTTTTTATTTTCAAAACATATACATAGATAGTTGTCAGCATTCACCCTTTAAAAATCTTGTGTTCCATATGTTTTTCTCCCTCTCTTCCCCCTACTCTTCCCCTAGATGTTAAGCAATCCAATATATGTTAAACAGGTACAATTCTTCTATACGTATTTCCACAATTATCATGCCACACACACACAAAAAAAAAATCAGATCAAAAAAGGAAAAAAAATGAGGAAGAAAACAAAATTCAAGAAACAACAAAAGAATAGTGAAAATACTATGTGATAATCCACACTCAGTCTCCATAGGCTTCTCTCCTACTGCAGATGTCTCCTTTTATCACAAGACCATTGGAACTGGCCTGAATCATCTCACTTTTGAAAAGAGCCATGTGCGTCAGAAATGATTATCACATAACCTTGTTGCTATGCACAATGTTCTCTTGGTTCTACTTACTTCATTTTAGCATCAGTTCATTGTAAATGTAAACGTGAATGTTCAATGTAAATCTTTCTAGTCCTTTTTGAAATCATCCTGCTGATCTTTTCTTATAGAACAATAATATTGCATAACATAAGAACATAACTTATTCAGCCATTGTCCAATTGATGGGCATCCATTCAGTTTCCTTTTTTTTCTGCTACAAAAAAGGGCTGCTAAAACCATTTTTGCGTAAAAAGGTCTTTCCCCCCTTTTTCCATTCTCTTTGGAATACAGGCCCAGTAGAGACATTACTTGATCAAAGGGCATACACAGTTTGATAGACCTTTGGGCATAGTACCAAATTGCTCTCCAGAATGGTTGGATCAGTTCAGAACTGCACTAACAATGTATTAGTGCCCCAGTTTTCCCACATCCCCTCCAATATTCCTCATTATTTTTTCCTGTCATCTTAGTCAATCTGAGAAGTGTGTAATGGTATCTCAGAGTTGTCTTAATTTGCATTTCTCTCATCAATAATGACGTACATTTCTTCATATGATTATAAGTAGTTTTAATTTCTTCATCTGAAAATTGTTTTTTTATATCCTTTGACCATTTATCAATTGGAGAATAGCTTGAATTCTTACAAATTTGAGTCAATTCTCTACTTATCTTAGAAATGAAGCCTTTATCAAACCCCTAGATATAAAAATTTCCCTGTTTATTGCTACCCATATAATCTTGTCTGCGTTGGTTTTGTTTGTACAAAACCTTTTTAACAATATAATCAGAACTATCCATTTTCCATTTCATAATGTATTCTAGCTAGCTCTTCTTTGGCTACAAATTCTTTTCTTCTCCACAGACTTAAGAAGTAGACTTTCTTTCTCTCAATTTATTTATAGTGTCACTATGTCTAATTCATGAACTCATTTTGACCTTATCTTGGTGTAAGATGTTAGGTGTAGGTAAATGTCTAGTTTCTGACATACTAATTCTAATTTCCAGTTTGAGGATAGCAGTTTTTTATTTTAATGTACATGTCACACATGTGACAAAAAAAAAAACTTAGGAATCAGAGAAAAAAGATATAATGGAAATTATATTGTTTAGGATTAATGAAAGAAGAAACAGAAGGATATTATTGTAGGAGTATGTCAAAAACTTTCTGGGTAAATGGAGAAATAGACTAGTAGTTCATTAAACAGGTTACAAATTAGAAATATGATATCATAATTATAAAGGACTTCAAGTATCTCTAATTATCTGTCTCTGTCTGTCCCTGTCTGTCTTTCTCTGTGTGTGTGTATGTGTGTGTGTGTGTGTGTGTGTGTGTGTGTGTGTGTGTGTGATTCACAGCAGTTTACTTACTTTGTTTTTGGATTCATAGGGCCTGACCCAAAGTAAATAAGTGAAATATTAATTGAACTAACAATTTCATTCTCAAAAAGTTGAGGGAAGTGATAAGCAAAACTGCTATTTTGACCATCACAAACATGCTTATGACAATTATATCTTAAAATTTGTGTGAGAGAGAAGAAAGCTGAGAGTGGTTTAAGATTTAACCTAAATTATGGCAGAATAAAATTGAGAGTGAATAATTTCACATAATTCAAAGAAAGGATGTATACCTGTGGCCCAAAAGTCTACAAGGAAAATCAACCCAAAAGATATAAGTTGTTATTTTAATAATTCAAATGAAAATGATTTTGATGGGTAAGAAAAGAGAGAGTTATCCAAAGAGGATGAAGTGAATAACAACATATCAAACAAAACTATTTTTTTTAAAAAAGATGTATATATGAGAAGAAAGAAAAGGCAGGTATTTGAGAATAAATATAAAACAAAGATCTTTTTCAAAAGAAGGCCATTGACAAAAATGAGATGATATTAAAATGACAAGACAGTGTTAAAAAGGAATAATATCAAATTTTGAAGGAATGACAGGCATACAAATGCACTGTTGATGGAACTGTAAATGTTGATCCATACATTCAGGATAATATTCTATAATAATCTACATTATTATATTTGTGATAGCAAGTTACTGGCAATAAATGGATGCCCATTAATTGAGAATTGAAAAAAATTGACATATTAATAAAAGAAATTCAGAGAAATATAAGATGATTTGCAAAGATTGTTTGAAATAAACAGAACCATCATTCCCTCACATGAGCAGAATTTCTGGATCCTATCAATATATTTTGCAGCTAGGTGACATAGTAGATAAAATGGAGTCATGAAAGCTCATCTTCCTGAGTTCAAATATGGCCTCAGACACTTACTAGCTATGTGAGCTTGTATCACTTGACCCCATTCATCTCTGTTTCCCCATCGACAACATGAGTTGGAGAAGAAAACTAATCCTTTACTTTTGACAAGAGAAACCCAAATAGGGTCATGAAGAGTTAGACCTGACTGAAAATGACTGAATGATAAAAGAAGCTTATTTCAAACTATATCATATTCTATGACCTAAATAGTTTGAGAAATGTTGGTGTAGAGCATGTGGCATTCTAACACATAGGGAATACATGAGAGCATTGGGATAGTTGGCAAAAGGGCAACCTACTTGTAATCTATTCTAACTCACATTTGAATTGAATTCCCATGGACAGCTTAACTCACAAAAGGTCACTATACATCTCCCCTACTTGAAGAATTCAAGGGATTAGGATAATTATAGTATTTATATTCTGCCTTGGTCAGACCAAATCTATATCATTTCATTTAGCTTTGTGTTGCCACTGTTTAGGAAAGGGATTGTTCAGTTGAAAAAGATTTATGGAAATGGAACTAAGCTAAGGAAGGATTTCAAATTCATGATATTAGAGAACTGATTGAAGGAATTTAAGATTTGATTTCTGGGGGTAGAACCAAGATGGTGGAGTAAAGCCAGGAAGCTGCTCTAACTGTCCCAGTTTCCCCTGAAAACCACATGGAACCAAGCCTCTGAACAGTCTGCAGAATTAAACCCCTCTCCAGCTCAAGATACACTGAAAAAAATTTCAAGAAAAGTTAGTCTCACTGGGGTGAAAAGGGTGTTCAAACCAGCTCAGATAAATTATTGAAAAGTGAATGAGAGAGTTTTATTCACTGTAAATCAGCAACCAAGACACTCAGTCCTAGCTTAGCGAAGGAACAAATTAGAGGGACTACTTCCAGTCCCAGCTCAAGGACAAAATCTGGGAAATCAGGCTGTTTGCTGAATAGAGTAGGCTACAAACACAAGTAGCGTGTTTGTGCTCATAAGCCAAGTCACAGCTGCATAGAAAGCTTGGGAAAGGGCCACCTTTACCCCAAGAGCAGAGCTCAACCATAAAAGTAATAAAAGAAGAAATATCAAAAGAAAAGGAAAGAAAATGAGCAAAACCAGAAAAGAACCTTGACTATAGCAACAGGCAAGACCATAACCCAAACTCAGATGAGGACAGAATGTCCACAGAAGAAATCTCAAAGAGTGATATGAATTGATCTCAAGCCCAAAGAAGCTTCTTTAAAGTGTTCATAAATGGCTTTAAAAGGCAAGTAAGAGAGGTTGAAGAAAAATGAGAAAGGAAATTAGAGGTATGCATGATACAGCCAATAGCTTGGAAAAGGAAGGGAAAATTTATCTGAAGAAAACAACTCCTTAATATGTAGAATTAACCAAATGGAAAAAGAGATACAAAAGCTAATTGAAGAAAATCCCATTAAAAGCTAGAACAAGACAAATGAAAGCTAATGACTCTGTGAGATAGCAAGAATCAGTCAAATAAACTAAAAAGAATCAAAAAGGAAAGAAAATGTGAAATACTTCTTTGGAAAAGTAGATCTGGAAAATAGATCCAGAAGAGACAACTTGAAAATGATTGCCCTATCTGAACTCCATGACCAAAAAAGAACCTGGAGGGAATTCTTCAAGAGGTCATTAAAGAAAAGTGCCACAATATTCTAGAAACAGAGAGGGAAATACTCATTGAAAGAATCCATTGGTCATCTCTGGGAAAAGATCTCAAGGAAAACCCCAAGGAACATTGTTGCAAAACTCCAGAACTACAATGGAAAGGGAAAAAAAAAACTTCAATCTGACAAGAAAAAAAAACCATTCAAATATTAAGAAACAATTATCCAGGATCTGGCAGCTTCTACAATAAAGGATTGGAGGGCCTGGAATACCATTTTTCAGAAGGCAAAGGAACTAAGGTTACAATCAGTTTTCAGGGGAGGAAATGGAGCTTCAATGTAGTAAGAGACTTTTAATCATTTTTATCGAAAAAACAACAACTAACCACAAAATAAACAATAAAGAAACTAAGGAGGTTAATAGAATCCTAGAAAACCTAGATATGATAGACCTCTGGAGAAAATTGAATAGGGACAGAAAAGAATACCCTTTTTCTCAGCGTACATGGTAGGTAAACAAAAATTGACAATCAAATGCAGAAAGGGAGAAAAAATAAATGCTTCCTTTTCAGATCACAATGCAATAAAAAATAAATTCAGTAAAGGACCTGGGGAAAGAAAGACTAAAAATCATTTGAAAATTAAATCATTTAATACTAAAAAATGAGAGGGGAGTCAAACAACAAATCACAGAGACAATCCATAATTTCATCCAAGAGAATAACAAAAATAAGACAACATATCAAAACCTATGGGATGCAGTCAAAGCAGTTCTTAGGGGAAATTTTATATCTTTAAATACCTCCATGAAGAAAATAGAGAAAAAAGAGAAGAATGAATTGGGCATGCAACTCTAAAAGCTAGAAAAAAATACTTAAACCACCCCCCCCATTAAATACCAATTTAGCAATTCTGAAACTCAAAGGAGAAATTAATTAAATAGAAACTAAGAAAACTATTGAACTAATAAACAAAACTAAGAGTTGGTTTTATGCAAAAACTAACTAAATGGATAAACCTTTGGTTAATTTGGATTAGAAAAAGATCAGAAAAAGAAAAGAAAAAAAACCCCTAAATCACTAGCATCAAAAATAAAAGAGCTATATTCCTGTATGGCAGAAGTCTGCCAATCTAATTAAAATGGATGAATATTTACAAAAAATATAAATTTCCCAGGTTAACAAAAGAAGAAATAAATTAATTAAATAATCCCATTTTAGAAAAAGAAATTGAACACACCATTTATTAACTCCCTAAGAAAAAATCTCCAGGGCCACATGGATTCACAAATGAATTCTACCAAACATTTAAAGAGCAATTAATTCCAATGCTATGTAAACTATTTGTAAAAATAAGAAAAGAAGGAGCCCTGCCAAATTCCTTTATGGCACAAATATGGCACTGATACATAAACCAGAAAGAGCCAAAGCAGAGAAAGGAAATTACAGATCCTAATAAATATTGATGTAAAAATTTTAAATAAAATGTTAGCAAAGAGATCACAGCAACTTATCAGCAGGATAATATATTATGACCAAGTGGGATTTATACCAGGAATGCAGGACAGGTTCAATATCAGGAAAATTATTACCATAATAGACTATATCAATTAAAAAACCAACATAAATCATATGATAATCTCAATAGATGTAAAAAAAACAAAACAAAACAAAACCCTTTTGACAAAATATAGCACTTATTCTTATTAAAAACCTTAGCAAACATAAGGATAAAGGGAGCTTTTATTAAAATAATAGACAATATCTATCTAAAACCTAGAAGTAAGCATTATTTGTAATAGAGAGAAGCTGGACACATTCTCAATAAGATCAGGGGTAAAACAGGAATGCCTATTATCACCACATTTATTCAACATTGTACTAGAAATTTGGACTTTAGCAATAAAAAAAGAAAAAGAAATTAAAAGAATTTAATTTAATTCACTGATTGCGAGGAAATAAAGCTATCACTCTTTTCAGATGATATAATCATATCCTTAGAGAATTCTAGAAAATTATTCAAAAAGCCTATTTGAAACAATTCACAGTTTTAGCAAAATTGCAGGATTTAAAATAAACCCTCACAAATATCAGCATTTCTATATACTTCTGATAAAGCCCAGTAGCAAGAGATAGTAAAAGAAATCCCATTTAAAATTACTGTAAACAAAATAAAATACTTGGGGATCTACCTGCCAAGACAAACCCAAGAATTATATGAGCCATAGTTAAAAAACCCTTCTCCACATAAATATAGTTAAATCTAAACAATTGGGACAATATGAATTGCTTATGGATAGGTTAAGCTAATATTAAAAAAATTCTGTCTAATTTGGTATACTTATTCAGTGCCATACCAATCAAACTGCCAAAAAAAATTTTGTAGAACTAGAAAAAATAATAACAAAATTCATCTAGAAGAACAAATGGTCAAGAATATCAAGAGGATTAATGGGGAAAAAAAAAGAATGGTAGCTTAGCATTACCAAACCTAAAACTATATTATAAAAAAACAGTCATCAAAACCATTTGGTAGTGGCTAGGAAATAGAGTGGTAACAAACAAAACTAATGCAGAGAAGATTAGAAGGTAAGTAATAAACTGGGAAGACATTTTACATCCAAAAGATCTGATAAAGGCCTCATTTCTAAAATATACAGATTTTGTATACAAAATATAAATTATATTATAAAAAATACAATTTAAAATATAAATTGAGTCAAATTTATAATAGTTCAAGCTATTCTCCAATTGATAAATGGTCAAAGGATATGAATAGATAATTTTCAGATGAAGAAATTGAAACTATTTGTAGCCACATGAAAAGTTGCTCCAAATAAATCACAATTGCTCATAGAAATGCAAATTAAGACAACTCTGAGATACCACTACACACCTCTCAGATTGGCCAAGATGACAAGGAAAAAATAAAGATGATGTTGGAAAAGATGTGGGAAAACTGGGACACTGGTACATTGTTGATGGAACTGTGAACGGATCCAACCATTCTGAAGAACAATTTGAAACTATGCTCAGAAAGTTATCAAACTGTGCATACCCTTTGTGTTACTACTGGGATTAAATCCCAAAGGGATCTTAAAGGAGGGAAAGACACCCACATGTGCAAAAATGTTTGTGGCCCTTTTTTGTAGTGACAAGAAACTGGAAACTGAGTAGATGCCCATCAATTGGAGAATAGTTGAATAAGTTATGGTATATGAATGTTATGAAATATTATTGTTTTGTAAGAAATGACCAGCAGGATGATTTCAGAAAGGCCTGGAGAGACTTACATGAACTGATGCTGAGTGAAATAAGCAGAACCAGAAGATCATTATATACAAGCAACATAATACACAGCAAATAAAACGATCAATTCTGATGGACGTGGCTCTCTTCAACAATGAGAGGATTCAAACCAGTTCCACTTGTGCAGTGTTGAAGAGAGCCTTCTACACCCAGAGAGAGAACTGTGGTAACAGAGTGTGAAATACAACATAGTATTCTCACCCTCTCTGTTGTTATTTGTTTGCATTGTGTTTTCTTTCTCAGTTTTTCTTTTTCTTCCTTCTTGATCTGATTTTTCTTGTGCAACAAGATAACTGTATAAATCTGTATACATATATTGAATCTAATATGTATTTCAACATAAAAAGGTATAATGTATATTATTAACATTTCCTCACTCTCTTAAATCTAAACAATCAATAAAACAATAAATCAAGTCTAAAAAATAGAAAAGAAATAGAGTGGTAGATCAGTGGAATAAATTAGACACACATGACACAATAATCAAGGCTTATGGCAATCTAGTATTTGATAAAACCCCAAACTCCAGCTTCTGGAATAAGAACTCACTATTTGATAAAAATTGCTGGGTAAACTGAAAATAATGTAGAAACACAACATAGATTTACATCTCACACCTCATACCAAAATAAGGTCACAATGGGTACATGATCTGTGCATAAAGAATGACACCATAAACAAATGAGGAGAACAAGGGATAATTTGCCTGTCAGATCTTTGGAGAAGGGAGTAATTTATGACCAAAGAAGAACTAGAGAACGTTATGAAAGGCAAAATGGAGAACTTTGATTACATTAAATTAAAAAGGTTTTGCCCAAACAAAACCAACAGAAACAAGATTAAAAGGGAAGTACAAAGCTGGGGGAAATCTTTATGATAAGTGTGTCTGATAAATGTCCTTTTTTAAAAAAAAACTTTTACGTGATCTCTGCTCCTGGGACAAAGGGAACACTGTCCCAAACTTCCTGTGCAGTTCTGAACCTTGACTTTGATCCCAGAAGCCCCTTATGTTTGCAGTGGGTGGCTTGTTTGCTCTTTCTAGAAAAAAACCTTATTTCCCAGAGTTTGCCTTCTGAGCTGGGACTGGACACTGCCCCCCCCCAGATTTGCTTCTCTACTGAGCCAAGAATAAGGGTCCTATTGCTGATTAGCTATGCTAAAGACCCTCTCACTGGCTTTTCCAGAGTCTATCTGAGCTGGTTTTGATTGACCTTTTTACCCCAGAGAGACTGATCTTTCTTGAGGTTTTTCTTGAGCTGGAGAGGGGTTTCATTCCATCATACTCTGTTCAAAGGCTTGTTTTCATGTGGTTTTTGAGGAAAACTGGGAGAGCTTGAGCAGGTTCCTGGCTTTATTCTGCCATCTTGGTTCCACCCCAAGAACCCCAAAGGTCTCATTTCTAAAACATAAAAAAAAATGTCAAATTTATAAGAATACAAGTCATTCCTCAATTGACAATAATCAAAGGATATGAACAGACAATTTTCAGATGATGAAATTAAAGCTATTTATAAGTATGTGAAAAAATGCTCTAAATCATTATTGATTAGAGAAATGAAAATTAAAACAATTCTGAGGTATCACCTCACACATCTCAGTTTGGCTAAGATGACAGGGAAAGATGATGCTAAATGTTGGAGGGGGTGTGGGAAAACTCAGACACTAATGCATTGTTGATGGAGTTGTAAAATGATACAACTATTCAGGAGAGCAATTTGGAATTGTGCCCAAAGGGCTATCAAATTGTGTATACCCTCTGACCCAACAATATCACTCCTGGATCTGTATTCCAAGGAAATCATAAAAGAGGATAAAAGGACCCATATGTGCAAAAATATTTGTAGCAGTTCTTTTTGTGGTAGCAAAAAATTGTAAAATGAATAGATCACCATCAACTGGGGAATGGCTGAATAAGTTGTGGTATATGAAGGTAATGGAATGTTATTGTTCTATAAAAATGATGAACAAACTGATTTTAGAAAGGCCTGGAAAGATTTACACAAACTGATGATGAGTGAAACAAGCAGAACCAGGAATACAGTGTATACAATAACAGCAAGAATGTGTGATGATCAACTTCTCAGTGGTTCAGTGATCTGAAGCAATCCCAATAGACTTTGGACAGAAAATGCCATCTGCATCCAGAAAAAAGAACTAAGGAAACTGAATGTAAACCAGCAATGCTATATTCACTTCTTTTGTTTATTTGTTTATTTATCTCTTCCATGGTTTTTCACTTTTGCTCTGATTTTTCTCTCCCAACACAATTCATAAAGAAATGTTTTTTTAAAAATAAGTAAATTTCCTAGAGAAAAATAAAAAAGAATGTTAAAATTTTTCTTTGCATGTCATTGAGAAAATAAAATTAAAATTAATTTTTAAAAATAAAAAAGGAATTTAAGATTTATTAAAAGAAATAGAAAGCAGAAGATTTAATGGGGACAAAGGGATAACATCTGGATTGAAGTATTTGAGGAACTCTTTTGGAATAAAGAATAAAGTAGTTCTGACTTTGTGGCCCCCAAAAGAAGTAAAGTTGACATGCATTTATTAAGCATGACAATATTCCAGATACCTTGTCAAGCACTGCGAATACCCCCAAGAAGTGCTCCTGTGTTCATGTGACTCTCTCCAGGCCTTTCTGAAATCATCCTGCTGATTGTTTCTTTCTTCCTCTCTTCCCTCCTTTCTTTCTTTTTTCCTTTCTTTCTCTCTCTCTTTCTTTCTCTTTTTCTTCTCTCTCTCTCTCTTTCTCTCTTTTCTCTTTCTTTTCCTTCCTTCCTTCCTTCCTTCCTTCCTTCCTCCTTCCTTCCTTTCTTTCTTTCTTTCTTTCTTTCTTTCTTTCTTTCTTTCTTCTTTCTTTCTTTCTTTCTTTCTTCTTTCTTTCTTTCTTTCTTTCTCTGAAAAATAGCCGGTGTCTGATGGGCAAAATAACATACAAGCAACTGTGAACACTACAGCATACAACTTGTAAAGATATATGCAGGAAGAAAAATTGGATTTCGTCTTGTGTTAACATGAAGAAAGAATGAAAAAGACTTCTTGCAACAAGATTGTATTTTAGTTGAGATTTTAAAGAAACCAAGGAAGCCAGGAGCCATTAGTGAGGATAGAGAGAATTCCAGACATGAGTGTCATATGTGAAGAACAACAGCAAGGATGGAGTCATTGCTTGCAAAGTACATGGAGGAAAGTAAATGTAAGAAACCTGAAAACATAGGAGAGGTTTGGTTATAAAAGACTTTAAAAGCCAAAGAGGGGGGTTTATATTAGATTCTGGAGGCAATAGGGAGTAATGGTAGTTTAATGGATAGAAGAATGACAAGATGATACCTGTGTTTTATAAAGATTACTTTGATTGATATAGAAGAGTAACAGGTAAAAGATGCAATGAAAGCAAAAATAGGATTAAAATAAACAAAGAGTTCCCAGTAATTAGGATTGTCCAAAAACATAATGGACTGCCTTATGAGGTCATAAATTCCTCATTATTTAAGGTCTTTAAGCAAAAGTTGAATAACTATAGAGGAGATTCTTGTTCATTTATGATTTGAACTAGTTCTAACAGAACATTCAAATTCTAAGATTATTTAATTCTAGTTCCTCAAATATCACTCATAACACTTTAGGACAGCATTACAGTTAGAAAGTTTTCCTCTCATAGTAAAATCTTTATTTTCAACTTTTATCCATGGCTACTAAAATTTCTCTTTATAAATAAGAATGAATGTGTTTTTTCCCCACAAGACAATTTTTAAGTTCTTAAAGACAGTTGTCATTTTCCTTTACTTCCTTCAGTCTTCTCTTTTCCAGTTGAAAACATCTAGTTTTTTCAAAAGACCTTTCTCTGGCTTCATTTCATGTCCCTAACATCTCATTCAATTTCCTCTAGATGTATTCCAGCTTATCAATACCTTTCTTAAACTAAACATAAAAAACTTGAAAACATAGGAGAGGTTTGGTTATAAAAGACTTTAAAAGCCAAAGAGGGGGGTTTATATTAGATTCTGGAGGCAATAGGGAGTAATGGTGGTTTAATGGATAGAAGAATGACAAGATGATACCTGTGTTTTATAAAGATTACTTTGATTGATATAGCAGAGTAACAGGTAAAAGATGCAATGAAAGCAAAAATAGGATTAAAATAAACAAAGAGTTCCCAGTAATTAGGATTGTCCAAAAACATAATGGACTGCCTTATGAGGTCATAAATTCCTCATTATTTAAGGTCTTTAAGCAAAAGTTGAATAACTATAGAGGAGATTCTTGTTCATTTATGATTTGAACTAGTTCTAACAGAACATTCAAATTCTAAGATTATTTAATTCTAGTTCCTCAAATATCACTCATAACACTTTAGGACAGCATTACAGTTAGAAAGTTTTCCTCTCATAGTAAAATCTTTATTTTCAACTTTTATCCATGGCTACTAAAATTTCTCTTTATAAATAAGAATGAATGTGTTTTTTTCCCCACAAGACAATTTTTAAGTTCTTAAAGACAGTTGTCATTTTCCTTTACTTCCTTCAGTCTTCTCTTTTCCAGTTAAAAACATCTAGTTTTTTCAAAAGACCTTTCTCTGGCTTCATTTCATGTCCCTAACATCTCATTCAATTTCCTCTAGATGTATTCCAGCTTATCAATACCTTTCTTAAACTAAACATAAAACTCCAGCTGTGATCTAAGACAGAATATAACAAGATTGGCCCTTCTATTATTCTGGAAATTATTCTATTGTTATAGCTCAATGTTTCATTTGTATTTTTGGCTGGCATGTCACACTGTTCATTTATTAAGCAGTAACCAATAAAATAAATCATCAGTTTCACCCCACCTTGTCACAGTTAGTCTTGAACAGAATCTGTATAACTATATCATGAACTTTAATCATAATAGTTATAATAATTTTCATAGATCCTTTTTCTCAAAGTGCTCAATATATCCCATTTTAATGTAGTCCAATTCATTTTTACAAAGGCCCTATGAACGAGGTGGCAGGCAGACTTCTATTCATTCTACTGTTGGGGGTAAAAATCACAATAAAAAGGGATCAATTAATTTTCTGTCATTGTCCCAGTTAGAAACAATTTTACATTCAGTTAACATTTTTATGCAATTGATTTCATAAAGAAGATATTAAAATGAGTTTTTTGTATAACATTGAATTAAATGACTTGCCCAAACTTACAAAACTAACCAGTCAAAGGTATTTGGCCACCGAGTCAAAATTCTTCAAAAAAAATTTTGCTAGATGATTAATAGGAAAGATAGTTTGGTATGGTGGATTGAGTATCAGGCTTAAAGTCAAGATGATCTAGATTCACATCCTATTTCTGACTTAAACTAGCTGTATAACTCTGGAAGAATTAATTAACCTCTCAATGCTCAAGGCACCTTTTTAAAGCTATTTGTTATAGATGAGTTACTATATCATTGAAGGGAATTTCCATGCTGGGGAGTTTTGAATCCTGTGAAATCTGAGATCCAGGACCAATATTTAATTTACCATTAAGGTAATCAAGAAGTAACAAAAAATTGAATATATTACCAATAGCTAAAGGAATGATATAGGTAAATAACTTAATTTCAGGTCAAATATTCTAATTACTAGGAACTTTTTGTTTATTTTTTTAAGCTATAAAATTCTCCACAATTCTTTCTATTTATAAACATCAATGGATTTATGAATCAAAGAATATATAGACATGTAGATTTAATTCAGGTATAAGTTTTGAAGAACTGGATACTTTAATGTTGGGCTCCTACATATACTAGGGAAAATAGAATGAACATTTTTTTTGTTTGTTTGTTTACTGTGAGCCAGTAAGTTAAGCACAAAAATGAAGGATGAAGGAAGAAGTTCATATGGGGTTGTGTGGAAGTGACTATTATGGAAGGAAGGGAGAGGGCATCATACTAATTTAATATGGAAATTCAACAAGAGGAAACAATGTTTTTTCATTATCTCTATTCATAATCCCTATTCATAATAATAATTCATAATCATGTTTATATCATAATAATCCATAATAAATCTTGCATATTTATGTGTAATTTAGTTTCCCCAAATATAGAGGTATCCTGTGGGATTTGCAGGGCAGCTCCATGTCCTGAAATATGAACATATTTCAAAGGAAAACCTCCATTTATATATAACATTTCCTCATTTAATAAGCACTCTCACTTACCCTATCCATTTAGCTCTTACAACTGCCCTGTGAGGTGGTTAGGGATAACATTATTATTGTCATCCCCATTTTATAATAGGAAAAAAAACTGATTTACCAGGACCCTAAAATATCTGTACAAGATCACATGCCTAATAAGTAGTAGAATGGGACTATAATCTATCAGGGATTGTCAAACTTTTTAAATAGGGGACCAGTTCGCTGTCCCTCAGACTGTTGGAGGGCTGGACTATAGTAAAAACAAAAACTTTGTTTTGTGGGCCTTTAAATAAAGAAACTTTATAGCCCTGGGTGAGGGGGATAAACATCCTCAGCTGCCACATCTGGCCCATGGGCCGTAGTTTAAAGACCCCTGAAATGTTCTATCTTCATGACCCTTTGAGGGGTTTTTCTTGGCAAAAATACTGGATTAGCTTGCCATTTACTTCTCTAGTTCATTTTACAATTGAGGGACTGAGGCAAACAGGTTAAGTGATTAGCCCAAGTCACACAGCTAGGACATGGCTGAAGCCAGATTCAAGCTCAGAAAGATAATTATTCATGATTGTAGGCCTGGTACTCTATCCACCTAGTATCCATTGTTTCTAGCATATTGCAATGCTTCTCTCTAGTCTGAAATTTGGCATCAGATATTTGGCATATTCATCAGAATACTTACAATCTTTTAACTTAGAGAGCTGTTTAAATACGTGGCAAATATGGCTTTGTTAATAAAGGCTATTCTTCTAAATCAGACACTCTTCAAGGATGTCACTTTAAATCTATCAAGGGTCCTAAATTTAAAATTTTCCATGATATTGGTTGAGCTGTATCTCAACAAATTACAACTCAATTTGACATTTAAGTTAAAGGGGGGGACATGACTCTGTCACTTTGGTAAAAAATTAAACTGGCCTGTAACTTTATTATATATCACCCAAGTTGTTTATGGACCTTAGGACAGTGCTGAACATACCCAGTCATTCTGTAAATAATATATGAAAGAAATAATAGTCTTTCTTTCAAAGTTCTATCAGCATGTAGGGAAAGATACCCAAAGATTCACTAACAACCCTTTCTCTGGAAACCCTTGTTAATTTTTCCAGGTTCAGCTTGAGGTGATTTAGATTATCAATTATGTAAATCAAATGTCCCTGCCTTGTCACTTGTCAAACAGATTGCATGAACCTTGCAAGTAGAAAAAGTCATTAAGGGATGGTTGTAGAACTGTGTGGAAGTGGCAGTGGGGTGCAAGAAACACGCCAACTCCATCTTAGCTCAATGAGCAAGGTAAAGAGTGGTCTCCAGAGATGTGGTTAATGCTTTCAGGGAAGAAACAAATTTTGCTTAAAGCAAGAAAAGGGAAAGAAAAGGGAAACTTTGAGCAAGAGATTGTTGATATAGGTATCACCCTCAACTCTTCACTTTATATCCAATCAGTTGTTAAGTCTTATTGATTCCACTTCCATAATATTTCTTATAAATATTTCCTTTCCTTTAACACCATTAATACCCTCGTACAGGCTCTCATAATCTCATGGCTATTGCAATGTCTGCAGATTGGTCTCCCTGAAATTTTCTTTTTATAACTTATTTGTGCATGGTTATTTATACATTATATCCTCCATTATTCTGGTAATTTCATTAGAGCAAGGACTGCCAGGGCTTACCATTTAATTGACTCCTAATATATGCTATTTGACTTGAAAATGAAGTAGATATTCCAACACAATAGAATGGTTCAAGTGATGGGTGGACATTTTGGGAATAAAACTAAGTAATAAAAATAAGATTGAGAAGAAGGTAGTATTGTCATGATACTTGAGTTTGAAGAAATGAGACTAGATCTTCTACATATTATTTTATAATCTGGAGTAGTAGAGAAAGAGCTGTCCCTCAAAAGAAGAGAACCTGAGGCTTGAATTTTGCCTCAATCACTCCTTAGTGGTGTAACTATGAGAACATAATTTAAACTCTGAGTCTCAATGTGTTAATCTCTAAAAAGGGGGATGATGGTGCCTCCCTCACAGGGCTTTCATAAATACCAAATGATACCCTGAAAAAATAAAACTAAATAAAAATCAGATATTATTATTATTAGGGCATATAGTAGATAGTAAACTGGGTTCCATGATTGTTTCTCTTCAGAGAATAAGAAGATATGGGTTCAAGTCCAGCCTTTGACATGTGCATGCTGAATGACCCTGAGAAAGTCACTTTACTTTAGTTTTCTAGGCACCTCTCTTAAGAGTCTACCTTGCAGAGAAGGTGCTGATTTCAATCAAAAGAGGGAGTTTTCTCATCTAATTATTTCCCATATCTATGCAACCATAGCTCTGATCCCTATTTCTTCAAGCAACAACTATTTAACTTAAAAGAGTTAATTTGCCTTCTATTTTGAAATATCAAATCAAATGTCAAATGTCAAAAGGCATAGTATCTTATTTCACTAAAAAGATCAAAATCATCACTCAACCTTTTCCTCCATGTTTCTAACCTTACTTTCATTGCCTTACTTTCATTGTTTTAGCAATGGATGATACTATCTAGTAGTAGAGGGTACATCTTTATAATGGGGGGCTTCTTGAGGACAGGAACTGTTTTTAATTTTTGGATATGTTCTTATTGACTGACACTGAAAATGGCTTGTGTTATATGTCCTTTGTCACTGATAATCTTCATGGCTTTGGACACATCATTTAAATTCTCTCTTCTCTGTGACTTCATTTCTTCAATTGTAAAATGAGGTGGTTGGACCAGATTATCTCTGAAATAACTTCAGGCACTCTATAAGTCTATTATGCAATTGGAATAGAGAGAAATTTACAAATATTTAAACAAAGGAATAACACTTAAAATCTTTTTTAGGAAAAGTATAAGAAGAAACTAAAGAAATGAAGTCCAATAGTCAGCAGAAACAGGTGATCTTGTTCACCTGGTGGAGAAATGCAAAACTTACCATTTAAGTAGGGGTGGGGGACCATAAAACTTTTTGATAAGGGAAAGAGAGTGGTGTGATGAAATTGGTGCTTGAGAGATTAATAATACTGTAGAGACTATACAGGATGTCTTATGTAAAGGAGAGACAGCAAACTAGAAGACTAGTTAGGAGAGTATTGAATAATCTGAGAATAAAGTGATGAGTACTTAGACTAGAATAATGGAAAGAGGGTACAAATATGAGAGGCATATTGGAAAAAGAATCAGTAAGGCAAGATTACTCATGGTATGTAGGTGATGGATGTGAAGGACGGAGATGAGGTAAAAGGTACCTCTGATATCTTGAGACTGAGTGATTGGGAGAATGATAATATCACTTATGGAAATAGAAAAATCAATAAGGAACACATTTATGAAGTCTCATGTATAGTTAGATAATTTAGTAGCATTATGTATGAGATGTTGGAACTAGAGAGATTTGTTTAAATAACTAACCTATAGGTGAAAGTAAAATCTTTTAGGATCAGATCACTGGGGAACTTGGTACATACATAGGACTGAGGATTGAGTCTTAGGGAATGTCAACGGTAAAAGGGTTCCTTGAGGATAAGAAGCCTGGGAATAAGATAGAGAAGAATTCTTCCAAGGAGAAAAAAGAGAACTAGAAAATGTATACAAGAAGTGAAGAGGAGAGAGAATTCAAGGAAGGTATAAATAGTGTGAAATGCTACAGAAGAAAAGATGCCATAAGATCTGGTAATTATCTAATTATATTTGATAGTATAATTAAATGAGAATAGAAGAGTAAATAAAGTCTAGATTACAATGCTTAAGAAGTGAATGGATTGTGAATAAGTAGATGTATTGGGAAATATTTATTCAAGAACTGTTCCAAGAGAAGAAACAAAAGAAATGGACTGGTAGCAGTAAGTTTCTTCAATAGAGTGAAATCTTGTATATGTTTCAAGGTAGAGGAAAAAGAAATTGTTGGGGAACAGGAGAAAGATTAAATTTGCTAAAAAAAAAAAAGTTAATACATTTGGAACTTTCATGTATTGAGAAGAGATAAGATCTAGGGCAGAGGTAATAGTGTCAGTAATATGGAGGAAGGGAAAGGGAAAGGCTGAGAAAGCAGAAATTAAGAAGAGGAAATATAATGTAAGATAAATAAATTATGGTAACAAAGGGAAAATTTAGAAATCTGAGGATCATGGAAGAAGTTTCAAATGGCCAGTGTTGGCAGTGTAGTATAGAATTAACAAAAGATAATTTTAAAGATTACTAAGTCATTAAGAAAATCCTGAATGAAAGTAAAGCACAATTTTGCAACCAGCTATTACTTTATCAGTCTATAACTATTTATTAAACATTGACTATGTGCTCATATACTAATGTAGTAGACAACATGCAAGTATCTATGCACATATGATATATATATATATATATGTATGTATAGATAGTGCAAATGGGAGGTATTTTCAGAAAGAAAACTTTATCCAAATCTCAAGACCAAAAGTGAAAAAAGCAAACAGATTATGAAGTTGAAATAAAATTGGGAATTGGCACTACAGATTATCAAATCACTGAGCAATTATGTAGTGAGGGATGTGAATAAAGGTAATCTTGATATAGCTAACTATGTAGCAAAGTCATAGGTGTTCTGAATTATCCTTTCAGATAATATGATTTCTTTTTTAAAGAAACAAACAAATAATCCTCTAGTCTAGTGTTAGCAATAATAGAATAATGAATAGAAATTTCCAATAATAGAACCATGAAAGGTTTGTTTTCATTGTGGGGGTTATTTTTTTTTTTTTATTTGCTGAGGCAACTGGGGTTAAGTGACTTGCCCAGGGTCACACTGTTAGGAAGTGTTAAGTGTCTTGAGACCAAATTTGAACTCAGGTCCTTCTGACTTCAGAGCTGGTGCTCTATTTAGTGAGTCACCTAGCTGTCCTGTAGTTATTTCTTAAAATTAAATTTTAGCCCGAAAAAAATGCATTTGAATTCTAATGAGAAAAATAACAACAACAACAAAAAAAAAAAAGCCAGGCAAATAAGGTAAAATTTAGCCCCATTCTGGCCCCTGTAACTCCTCCCAATTTATCCATCTTTGATCTGGCTAGTGAGAGTTGATCCTGCTTTGGCTTCTTGGCAAAGCAGCCATCTGACCAATTGCACCTGCTTCCTATAGTTCTACAGCTCCCACGAGCACTATGTTAGTTTAAATTAGGTGGGAGCTAATGGGACATGAATTACACGTGGGATGGCAATGTCGGAAAGCCAATCAGCCAACCAGGCACAGATCAGCCCTGCCAAGCAATAAGGAAATTCTGGCAGGACAAGGTTAAGCACCAAATAGTAGCAAAGATGATGAATGTACTGGAGCAAAAGAAGCAGACAAGTTTATGGGTCTGGAAAAAACCTCCATCTGCCTTTTCAAGTGGTTCCAGCTTCTCATTCATATTAAAGATAATTTTGAACTGTGCTCCAGCAGCATTGCTAAAACAAATTGCTTCAGGGAGCAGGCATCCATTCTGCTAACCTCTGCTTGATGACTTGCACTGCATAATGAGTGGTTTGTTACCATCAGAAGAGCAGAATTCAGGCTTCACAAGGAGAGGGGCAAAAGAAATGAGTTTGGGAGTGAAAAACTTCCAAAACCATTTCTGTCTCCTTCCCACTGCTTCAATCTCACCCAGAGCTTTGAATAACCACGGCTGGCATAATCTCGATCCAATTATCCTTTCCTTTCTTTATCATTTTTGCTCATTTTCTAGACAGCTAATCCTTTAGATTTGATTCTGTGAATAATTATAGTCCAACCAAAACACGTTTCTATTATCTCTGAGGTCCTGTCGGCGATATCATGGCAATTTTGGTTGTGCCACTGAAATATTTGACCTTTTCTACGGTAGCAATGGGGGTAGGTGCGAGAGTCTGTATTTATTTTGATTTAAACCTGTGATTCCAGTGGTATAGAGAACTCCTGAAATGAGCCTTTGTACACTTATATTCATCACAAACCTGTCTCAAACATATATATATATATATATAATATATATATATATATATATATATGCATACATATTTATAAGTAGATGGACAATATGTATCTTTTGATAAATTTCCACAAAGAGTCAGAACAATTGATATGTGTATAGTTCTTTACTTTTTATAAAGACTTTTTACATTTATTATAAGATAGAATGTATCCTGGAAAGAGAGCTAGTTTGGCATTCAGGAAGACCTAGGCTGAAATTTACATTTCAGAACCTTACTAGCTGTGTGATTTTGTTGCTGATAATATTGCTTCCCTCAAAACTTAGTTGCTGTGATTATCAAATGAAGGAATGCATGCAAAATACCTTGCAAATCTTCCAAGGGCATCTACATGTAATCTGAATTCTTATTTGATTCTAACTAAACATTATATGAGATAATTTGTCTAATATAACACTTCAAGAAAGTAGGAGATGGGGTAAGAGAAGGAGGGGTCCTGAATAGAAAATAAGTTATTTCTTAAATCATTTTATTGATTTTTTTCATAAATTGTGATTTGACAATCCTAAATTTCCTTCTCTCATCCTTTCTGCTTCTCCTCCAGAGAACCATCTCATATAACAAATGATTTTTTTAAAGAAAAAAAAAATAAGAGGAATAAGAGAACAAAATATTCAGCATAATAGATTAATATTTTTAAAAATCTTACATAATATGAAATGCTCTGTGGATTCTCTTCCACTTCTGAAAAAGAATGGGAGGAGGCATCTTCTGCAATCTCTTCTTTGGAGACAGATTTGATTTTTATAATTTTGTATAATTTTTAAAAAATTTACCACACTGTGATCATTGAGAATATTGATTTCTTAGTTCTACTTATTCCACTTGCATTACTTCACATAAGTCTTCCATTTTTTCTCTGCATTCTTCATGTTCATTATGTCTTACACCACAGAAATATTCCTATATATACATGTCCCATAGTTTGTTTAGCCATTTTCCTAGTTGAAAGGCATCTACTTTGGTTCCTTGTTTTTTGCTATCACACACACATCCCAGAATGTAATCATTGTTAGATAAAGTTTGCATATGACAAAAATGGTACTTGAAGAGGGTATAATTTACATTTAAAGAATTCTAAATTTAGAAGGACTTCAGAAGTCATTTAATACAACTTCATCACTTTTCAGAAAAGGAAACTGAAACCTAGAGAGGCTAAGTGATTAAATTTAATCTTTGTTTGCCTTAATCCACTAGAGAACTTTACATGGATAGTAAATAACAGAGTTAAGATTTAAATCTAGGTTCTCTAATTCTAAAGCAAGTGATCTTTTAATTGTATTACACTATAGTTGCCTAACGTTGCTCAAATGGAAATTTCAGTCCCACAATGTCAACGTATGCAAGTGCTCATGGCTGAACAAGTTATTGAAAGCTGCCACCTGCGCCTCTAAGAGTGATGTCTGAAAATTATTATTAATAAAAATGCCACTGAGACAGGGATGGATGAACCTTAAAAATAAACTGAGGATGGTTCATTATTGACAATTTTAATATCTCATATTATTTGACACCGACTAATTCTGCTGTCTGTTTGTCAAGGAAGCATATAAAAATCCAGAAAATCTGTAAACAGATTTTAAGAGGAGAATCTCAGAATTGACCAAGACTCAGAATTTCCCTAATTTTCAGGGGATAAAAAATTCTATCTTAAAATATTTATTCATTAAATAATTTATACATTTGGGTATTGGTCGAAATTGAATCTACCAGAATGTGAGCAATGCTTTGAACTTAGTAAAGGAAAAATTGTCTTAAAAAAATAAATATGGGATGTTGATGATTGTGTGTGTCCATCTTTACAAAATTTTATGGCACTTCCCATCCTAGGAAAAGCTATTTGTCTGTTATCATTATTTATTATAAAGCACAGTCAGGGAAGCCAACTAAGAAGCACATAATAGTTTTCTCAACATGGTTTTGAAATATATAGAATTTTATGCTCTGAATTGCTACATTTTGTCCATTGAAGATGGTGGGGAGGGAGAACAGAGACTGGTAATAGAAATGAGAACCACTAACAATTTTTTTTCTATCTTCATGTATCTTCTATTCAGAAATCACTTTTTCCCTCTTCATTTCTAGGTTCTTGGAAATTCTTTGTATATATACATTCAGTTGAACACAAATACCTATCTAACCCTTCAAGAAAGTAGGAGATGGGGTAAGAGAAGGAGGGGTCCTGAATAGAAAATAAGGTAGATTGGGGAAGGGATAGTTGGAAGCAAAACATTTTTTGAGGAAGGAGAAAGTGATACGAGAAAGAGATTAGAATAAATGGGATGGAAAAAAGTATAGAGAGGAATATAATTAGCAATTATAACTGTGAAAAGAAACTGAAGCAAATTTCTCCAATAAAGGTTACATTTCTCAAAAGAACTGAGTCAAATTTAGAAAAAAAAGAGAAAATATCCAAATGATAAGTAATCAAAGTATATGAACAGGCATTTTTCAGATGAAGAAATAAAAGTATATTTAGCCATATGAAAAAATGCTCTAAATTATTATTTGTTAGAGAAATGCAAATTAAAACAATCCTGAGGTACTACCTCACATCTAATAAATAGGACAGAAAAGGAAAATGTTGGAGGGAATGTGTGAGCATTGAGACACTAATACACTGATGTGGGAAATGTGAACTGATTCAACCATTCTGGAAAGCAATTTGGACCTATGCTGAAAGGGATATAAAACCACACATAACCTTTGACCCAATAATACCACTATTAGGTCTGCATCCCCAAAAAGATAAAAAGGAAAAAGATATATCTGGCCAAAAAAAATGTTTATAGTAGAGCTTTTCTAGTGACAAAGAATTGGATATTGAGATGTCTATCAATTGGGAAATGGCTTAATAAACTATGGTATATGATTGTGATAGAATCCTATTGTGTTGTAGGAAAAGATGATTAGGATGCTCTCAAGAAAAACCTAGACTTACATGAATTCATGTAAAGTGCAATGAATAGAACCCAAACATTGCACACAATAACAGCAAAAGTGTAAGATGTTCAATTGTGAATGATTTAGCTATTCTCAGGAATATAATAATCTAAGACAACTCTGAAGGATTTCCCATGAAAATTCTATCCACCTCCAGAGAAAGAACTAATGAAACTGAATATAGATTTACAAGATTTACAAGATTTACAAGAAAGATTTCCTTTCTTGATTTTTCTTTTCTTTCTTTTTTTTGGGGGGGGGGAGGGAAGGGGGGAGAGTCTCTTTTCTTTTACAACATGGCTAATATGGAAATTTACTTTGCATGACATAACACATAATCTGTATCAAATTGCTTGACTTCTCAATGGGGGTAGAGTGAAGAGAGAGGGAAATATTTCGGAATCCCAATTTAAAAAAAAATATGTTAAAAATTGTTTTACATATAATTGGGGGGAATAAAATGCTAAATATAGATTTAAAAAATTATTTATACAGAGATTGCCTTCCCCTTCCTTCCTTCTTTCTTTCTTTCCTTCCTTCCTTCCTTTCTTCCTTCCTTCCTTCTTTCCTTCCTTTCTTCTTTCTTTTCTTCCTTCTTTCTTTCTTTTTCTTTTTTCTTTTTTCTTCCCTCTTCTCTTCTTTTCTCTCTCCCTCCCTCCCTCCCTTCCTATTTTCCCTCCCTCCCTCCCTTCCTACTTTCCCTCCCTCCTTCCTTCCCTCCTTCCTTCCTTACCTCCCTCTATCCTCCTTCCTTTCCTCCCTCCTTCCTTCCTCCCTTCTTTCCTTCTTTTTCTTTTTTCTTTCTTTTTTCTTCCTTCCTTCCTCTCTCCCTCCCTCCCTTACTTTCTACTCTGCCTCCCTCTTTCCTTCCTTCCTTCCTTCCTTTCCTTCCTTCCTTTCCTCCATCCCCACCTCTCTCCTTCTTTCCTTTCTTCCTTCCTCCCTTCCTTTCCTCCCTCCCTCCTTCCTTCCTTCCTTCCTCCCTTTGTTTCTTTTTTCTTCTTTTTCTTTTTTCTTTCTTTTTTCTTCCTTCCTTCCTCTCTCCCTCCCTCCTACTTTCCCTCCCTCCTTCCTTCCCTCCTTCCTTTCCTCCCTTCCTCCCTCTATCTTTCCTTCCTTCCTTCCTTCCTTCCTTCCTTCCTTCCTTCCTTCCTTCCTTCCTTCCTTCCTTCCTTCCTTTCTTCTTTCTTCCTTCCTTCTTCCTTCTTTCTTTTTTCTTTTTTCTTCCCTCTTCTCTTCCTTCCTCTCTCCCTCCCTCCCTTCCTTCCTACCTTCCCTCCCTCCTTCCTTTCCTCCCTTCCTTCCTTCCTTTCTTTCCTTTCTTCCTTCCTTCCTTCCTTCTTTCCTTCCTTCCTTCCTTCCTTCCTTCCTTCCTTCCTTCCTTCCTTCCTTCCTTCTTTCCTTCCTTCCTTCCTTCCTTTCCTCCCTTCCTTTCCTCCCTCTCTTCTTCCTTCCTTCTTTCCTTCCCTCTTTCTTTTCTCCCTTCTCTGAAAGAAGCAAAGTGGATCCACAAATAGAGTATTGGTCCTGGCATCAGGAACACCTACCATCAAATCTGATGCTTACTAGTTATTTGACTTTGGGCAAATCACTTAATCTTTGTTTGCCTTAATCCACTAGAGAAAGAAAGGACAATCCACTCAAATATCTTTGCCAAAGAAGCCTTATAGATAGCACTGGTATGCTATAGTCTACAGAATCACAGAGCTGGTTATGATAAACACCACCACCACCACCATGCTATAGAATTGCCAGCATACAAATGAAGAACAGAGTCACATATTGATTGCTTTTCATTTTTATTGCAACGAAGTCACCTCCTTTTTTGGGATTATAGATGCTTAATAAAGTCTTTTATCATATATTTATATCATCATTAGTAGTATTTGTGACTTACTTCTCTATCCACTGTCTTTCCATTATCCTTTTGGATTACTTAATAAAAAATTGATTCTTTTGTGATGATAGTGTCTTAAAATCTTAGAAAAACATTGGGAAGGGTGGTCAAGTCTTACCAAAAGCATAGTGAAAAAAATTGTACTGGAAGAAATCATTGAGCATCATGAGAAGACTATTGAAGAGAAAGAGAAGGAAGGAGAGAGAGAAGGAAGGAGGGAGAGAGGGACAGAAAGAGAAAGGGAAGATAGACCAAGACCTTCACAATTTTTTGGGGGGGAAATCATTGAAAGTGCTGCATAATTTACCAAATGCAAATTTGTTTGAGCTCTTACACAATTACCCTTATGCATTTCTAAGTCTGGCTCATTTTCCATCTGCAGCATTTGTTCAAAGTATGTTTGTAAGCATGTTATATGTAATTAATGGACTAACTTCATGGGATTGTGATACCATTAATCTATGTGTCACAGTATGAAAATACATGAATTTCCTTCATTTTTACACTGAAGTGAAAAATCAGCTTGGAATATTTTTTAGAGTTCTTCTTAGGTTTTTCTCTACTAATACTTGCTAGTGCATTTACAACAATTATCTTCATATTGGTCTATTTCCTTATGATCATTAGGAATACTGTGAAATAAGATAATCAATGGATTTATGAGTTATTGTTCTTTTTACCTCTGAAAAGTCAATAAAATAAATTTCCATATTTGCTTCTCTTAGAAGAATCCCTGAGTTTACCATGCCCTTACATTTTCTGATTTCATTTCTAGTAAGAATCTTAGTGACATTACTACAGTAGATGCCTACAGGTTGGTCATTGGACAAAGATTCACAGTGATACCAATAATGTGAATGTTTTTAGATAGTTAATGAAGAGTGTGATTCTTGGCCACATTCTTGTCTCTTTTTATTCACCACCATCATTTTGAAGGTAGATAGCAGTTCACAAAGAAGGGAGGGCAATTTTGTATTTTTTGTATATTTCCTGAGTTGCTCTGGACAAAAAAAGAATAAACTAGGCTAAATGCCCAGAGAAACAAGTGAAGTCAAAATGAGCTGGCAAGATGCCCAAAAGTCCATCAGAAATAACTGAAAAGAGAAGCTAAAAAAGCCAATGATTCTTACCTAATCTTCACTGGACATTAGTGTATTCAGAACACTCAGCATGTGTGATGTCTTATACAATAGATTGTACCTGAATAGAAAACTCATTCTGAATCCTGAAAAAAAAAACAAAGATTTTAGCAAAGCCAGTCTAGGGAATATGGTAGTAGCTTAAGGTGGTAGCAAGTCTCATATCCCATCCATATGACTTTTCTCTGTGTCCTTAGAAAATATAATTCATATCTCTGCACTTCAATTTCTCATTTGTACAATTTGGATCTCTATATTACCTCAAGTAAATTTTATGGGCATTAGTGAGATTACAAATAAATATATAAGTATGTATATGTGTGTGATTTATTTATTTAAAACCCTTAAAATAAAAGGATTGATTCCTTATTATCTATCTTCATACCATGTGGTAAGTGGAAAAAGCTGCAGAAAAAGAACCTGAGTTCAAATTCCACCTCTGTAAGGCTGCTATAAATTGACTCATCTTAAGGCATCATTAATTGCTACCATTTCACCTGATACTACTATTCAGTAATTGGTACAACAGAGGAGATTTCAAAATCCAAGCAGTCTCTGAAGAGATGCTGTGAGAGGGATTATGCATTGTGGGCTTGATAGACACATCTGCAACCATATTAACATTTCCCAATTCCCTGAACCACTGGGGACATTTTCTACAATGAAATCCCAAACCCTTTTCCCAGGCTAGGTCCTTTTTTAATACAACCAATTGCCTAGTAAATAAATAAAAACTCTCATTGTTTAGAAAACAGTGCTTGTCATGAAGCCTGTATTTGTCAAGCCTTCCCTACGGAGGCTCACATTGATCAGGCCATGTCAGGTTGTATTACTCAGTCTCATTAAGACTGCCTCACAGACAGGACCACCACATTTTGGCTGGAATAGCCTCATGGGAGAGGTCACCCTGTATGTCTTGGAGAAATGCCTTATTGAGAGCAGTGAAGAAGGCAATAGTAGCTTAATGAAGGCATGCATCACAGCATAATTAACTGCTGCACTAGCCCCATTGCTATTTCCCTCAGCAGTTTCATCGATTCGTCACCTATGAGGGTCTCTGCTAACCTCTATTTAGCTAAAAACTGATATTAGGAAATGCTATTAAAGTAAAATGGAAGAGGCCAGGAGAGAGAGGAAATTTCAAAAGCTGCTTTAATGAAACTATCTTCTATTCTCTTTACTTAAATGTGACCCAACCCTTGATCTTGCTGTTAGCTTAAGCTAGATCTGACTGGAGTAAAGGAAACATGCTCCAGAGAACAGATAGCATTGTTAGAAAAAAAAGAAAGAGATTGCCAAGAAACCCCATTCAGCACCAATGGTGAATATTTATTTGAATTGTGGCAAATGCTTTTAGGAGTATATCAAAATACAGTAGTTTTAAGCTTCTTGTCACATCAAATACCCCATCATTTGAAAGGGAGTGGAGTATCATTCTGGTCATGACATAGAATTGCAATTTGTAATTCACTCTTGGAATTTAAGCAAAAAGAAGTGAAAACCAGAATTGGTGACAAATATGTTCTTTAAAAAACCCTTTCCTACACCTTCCTCCTATATACTTTGTTTGACAGGTTACTTGTTAGAAAGTTAAATTAAGTCATTTAACTTCTTACAATTTCCTGTTCATGTGCGCAATTAATTTTTTGAGAAAAATAAGAACTCAGAACCATGTTCAAGACTGTTTTATTGAGTCATATATTATTTAATTAATTTAAAAAGTATTTATTATTTACCATGTAGACTTCGATACAAAAATGAATGGTAATATGGTGCAATGGAAATATTTTGGTATTCTTGGCAGCAAAAGACCTTCATTGAAACTCCACTCTTTAATAGCTGCATTTTAGTCTTTGTTCTAACACAGGCTTGCCTGAGACAATAGAGAAAAATGAAGGCTTTGTCAAAAAAGAACATAGCAATGATTCTATGACAAAGAGCCATCAACATACAAACCTGTCTAGATCCTTTGTACATATGTGTGTGTATCTTTTTCATCCTTTTCCTTTCCGTATATCCATGTATACATATCAATATAGCATATAACCTGGAAATACATATATGCAGAAATAGAGACAAACAGACAGAAAGAGAGACAGACAGAGACAGAGAGACAGAGATACATAAAGCGAGAGATAGACAGAAAGAGAGATAGACAGACAGAGAGAGAGAGAGGGAGGGAGGGAGGGAGAGGAAGGAAGAGAGAGAGAGAGAGAGAGAGAGAGAGAGAGAGAGAGAGAGAGAGAGAGAGAGGCAGAGAGACAGAGAGAGAGACAGAGAGAGAGAGAAAGGAGAGAGAGAGAGAGAGAGAGAGAGAGAGAGAGAGAGAGAGAGAGAGAGGAGAGAGATGGAGGAGAGAAAGAGAAGGAGGGAGGAGGAAGAAGGAAAGAGAGGGAAAGGGACAAAGAAGGCGAGAGGGAGGGAGAGGGAGAGAAAAAAGAGATCGTTAAGTGACTCAATGGTTGCATAGCACAGGAGCCTTGAATAAGAAAAACCTGAGTTCAAATCTGGCCTCAGACACATACTGTTTTTGAGACCCTGGGCTAATTACTTAATCACTTTTCACTTTAGTCCAAAGGAAACAAGTCACTCCATTATTTCTACCAAGAAAATACTATGGACAGGATTGGTATGCTAGGATCTATAAAACCACAGAGTTGAATATGACTGAACAACATATAAAGAATGGCACCTATTTCATGCCAAGATTTTGATCAGACATTTCTGTTTCTTTTGCATATCACTTCTCTAGTTTTATGTCTTACAATCATACCTTTTCTTTTTAATTATATTGATTTACTAAGCATTATAGGCACAGTTTCCAATAAAGTAAGTTTTCAGAAATGGCAGAGTAAAGTGCTGTTTGAGAGTTTGTAAAGTAAACTCCCTTTTGGAGGGAATAAATTAGAAACCTACTTTAAAGCATTTTAAAAAGATATAACCCATAAAGAGCAGAGTTGAAAAATAACAGTACTGGCAATCAAGAAACCAAGGTTCCAGGCCAGACTTTACTCTATGTTACCACTCTGATCTTGGACAACTGACTGATCATCAATAGACTTCCTTTTCTAAAAATTATGAAGTATGGGCTAGTTCCCAGGAGGCTTCGGGGTCAGCCAGAGGCAGGATAAATTAAAGTCCTTGGTATTTAGGGGGAGAAGTAAAGGAGACAGAAAAACTGCCACAAGGCTTGCCAAAGATGTATCCTGGATTCTGGAGTCCAAAGTAACCAATTTCTCTCCTCCTTGTCCTGTCACAAAGTGACTCTGGCCTCTGTTCCTCCCCCTCCAATGGTTGCCTCTGATTATCTTAACACCAAACATTGAGCCAGAAGCAACAGTGAAAAGAGCCATTTATCCAAATATATGCTAATACAGTCATTGTCTTGCATGCAATAGGTAATTAACCTTAAGTGCTTGGTTGTCTGATTCAAGTACACCTTTTTCAGAGTTTCAGCCCTTTACAAAAACTGAGCTTAGATAAATTATAACTAGGCCTCTTTTATTTCCTTTAGATGTTTATTATAACTTAGGGTCCAGAGCTGGTCTAAGACTCTGGATTCTCATACACAGGTTCTGATCTGGAAGACCTGCCCTGTGGTAGGCATTTATTAATTTGGTTCAATTCACTCATAAATTGTACTCCAGAAAAATCTCTAAATATGCTCATATTATAGCTCATGGCTTCCCTGTGTTGGTAATAGGGTTGCCATTCCTGCACAGACACTCAGTGTATACTGATATATAAGATAGCTTTTATCAAATAACCAACAAAAAGTCAAAAGAGGTGAAGGACTCATTCAAACCCCTGAATAGATAACAGAAACATAAAAAAGTACTTGACTATTTAATCTGATTCAAGACAAAAAGGAAACATGCTTTTGGGAGCTATGGATAGAGAAATTCTTCTCAATCATTTCTCCACTGTCTGAGCAACTCTTGGCAATAAATAACAGGAATTAGTGGTAAAATCTTGGTGACCTCATTCCCCTATGATAAAGTTTTTATATTTAGACCTCAAATTTACTGAAAGCAATCTGCTTCCTTTTTAAAGCATACTATTAAAGAAAATCTTCCTCTCTCCTTCTCTTTTTTTTCTCTCACTCTCCTTCCTTCCCTTATCCTCCCTCTTTCCCTGCCTCTCTTTCCCTCTCTCTCCCTCTCTCTCAGAAGACTGCCTAAATACTCGGGGAATGCTTGATGTTGAAAAATCTTAAACTTGTGGCCACCAAAAAGTTAGGTTTCAAGGCTGGCAAAGTCTCCTCTAAGGATCTCTCTCATCAGGATACTCAGAAACATTTATCTATCTCTGTTTTGCATTTCTTCTTCTTTTTTATAATATCTTTTCATTTTCAAAATATATGCAAAGATAGTTTTCAACATATAGTCTTGCAAAACCTTGTGTTCCAAATTTCTCTCCATCCCTTTACCACTCCCTCCTCTAAAAAACAAATAATACAATATATATTAAATATGTGTAATTCTTCTATACATATGTCCACAATTATTATGCTGCACAAGAAAGATCAGATCAAAAAAAAAAAGTGAGAAAGAAAACAAAATGACAACAAAATAAGTGAAAATACTATGTTGTGATCTACAATCAGTTCCCACAGTCATCTCTCTGGGTGTATATGTTTTTTTTTAATCACAAGACCATTGGAACTGGTCTGAATCATCTCATTGTTGAAAAAAGCCACATCCATCAGAATTGATCATTGTATAATCTTGTTTTTGCTGTGCACAATATTCTCTTACTCTACTCATTTCACTCAGCATCAGTTCATATAAGTCTCTCCAGGCCTTTCTGAAATCATACTGTTGATCATTTCTTACAGAACAGTAATATTCCATAACATTCATATACCATAACTTATTCAGCCATTTTCCAACTGATGGGCATCCACTCAGTTTCCAGTTCCTTACCTCTACAAAGAGGGCTGCCACAAACATTCTTGCACATGTGGGTCTTTTCCCCTCCTTTAAGATCTCTTCAGGATATAAGCCCAGTAGAAACACTGCTGGGTCAAAAGGTATGCTCAGTTTGATAGTCCTTTGGGCATAGTTTCATATTGCTCTCCAGAATGGTTGGATCATTTCCCGACTCCACCAACAATGTATTAGTATCCCAGTTTTCTCCAACATTTAGCATTATCATTTGCTGTAATCTTAGCCAATCTGAGACGTGTGAAGTGTTGCCTCAGAGTTGTCTTAATTTAAATTTAGAGTATCTTTTTATGTGACTAGAAGCTGTTTTAATTTCTTCATCTGACAATTAATTGTTCATATCCTTTGATCATTTATCAATTGGAGAATGCTTGTTTTCTTAGAAATTTGAATCAATCCTCTATATATTTTAGAAATGAGGCCTTTATCAGGACCCTTGAATATAAAATTGCTTTCCCCACCTTTCTGTTTCTCTTCTAATCTTGACTGCATTGGTTTTGTTGTACAAAACCTTTTTAATTTAATATAATCAAATTTATCCATTTTGTATTTCATAATGTATTCTAGTTCTTCTTTGGCTACAAATTCCTTCCTTCTTTTTAGATCTGAAAGATAAATTATCCTTTGTTCTCCCAATATGCTTATAATATCACCCTTTATGTCTAAATCATAAACCTCTTTTTACCTTATCTTGGTATAGGCTGTTAGGTGTTGGTCAATACCTAATTTCTGCCATACTATTTTCCAATTTTCCCATCAATTTTCGTCAAATAGTGAATTTGTATCCCAGAAATTAGGGTTTTCAAGTTTGTCAAACACTAGATTATAGTAATTGTTGATTTTGTTTCTTATGAACCTAACCTGTTCCACTGATCAAGTACTCTCATTTCTTAATCAGTACCAAATGGGTTTGATGACCACTGCTTTATAATATTGTTTTAGGTTTGGTACAGGTAAGCCCCCTGCACCTGCATTTCTCATTAATTTTCTTGAAATTCTTGATCTTTTGTTTTTTCCGGATGAACTTTGTTATTATTTTGTGTAGCTTTGTAAAATAATTTCTTCTGCCTAGAACTATATCAATGTCCTAGTTTCTGTCATATGATGAGCATAGAAAGTTAATTCTCAGGATTTTTTTTGTCCAACCTGTGTTATGAAAAAAGAAAAAGAAAGACAAAAGGCAGATTAGAATTTGAGAACTATGAATTACTTTAATAGGCCACTTGAGGAAGCATGTGTAGCTATCTATGTGCTTCTTCTATGAGTTACCCCTAAGTTTCCCTGGGGATGGGAAAAGAGGGGAGAAATCTCTTTTTGCCTTCTCTCCATATGCATCACTTAGAAGAAGGTGCAAAAGGGAAAAGGCATGATATTATCAACAAAATGATTTGTAGAATTCACTATATTGATCAGGGGATACAAGATTAATTACTTCATTACATCACTTTTATCTGCAATCCATTTCTCCTTTCTATTTCACTTAGAACATACCAAAGTAAGAGAAATGTCACATCAGAGTACTACAAGTGAGTTTTAAAAGAATAATTACAAGATTTCTAAAGAGGAAAATTGTCATGCATTTGATTTTGTTCGGAAATGTAATTACAACTGAATCTGGTATTCTATTAAAAATTCTTTTTAAACTAAATTTGTTTGACTCCTGCTATCATACTCAAAAAGAAAATGTTCAACTGAATTATCATCAAAAAGCATTTATTAAGCACCTAATTGCATGCAGGATTTGGATACTCTCCTTATCCTCTAGACATGTGTAATTTAATCCCTTCATTTGTATTTATTTTAGGACTTATCAGAACAACCTGTTAAAATATCTGTCTTCTACTCACTGAAATTCTTAATAAAATGGGAGGCCTGAAAGCAATTAATGATCTCTATTTATAAGGGGGGGTCCTGCTTTTATACTTTATATGTAAATTATAGTAATTGATTTCCAAGCTCTCTCCATAAGTAATATCATAAGAGATACATACATTCAAACACCCCTCTCACGTGTACATCTACAAATATAGTATATATAAATGCAGATATATGCACATGTATCAGTGCACTTTCTATAAGTGTATATATAAATGTATATACTATGAAAAATATATGTACAAATGTAGCAAACAGGTACAAGAATCTTTCCTATCTTCTTTTTCATTTTTAATTCCCATACCTTTGTAGAAAGGGTGTTGAAAGAGAAGAAAGAATTAATGGTGTAGACTGTAATAGGCATGGTACCAATAGAAAAACAAAATTACCTATTTAGAATGATATGATGATATTAAGGGAAATGAAAGAAAACACTGAATAAGGAGCATTGCTCATCAGAGAAGGAAGAAAGGATATGGGAGTAGAAAAATAATAAAGAAAGGTGAAATGACTTCCATATGATGTCATTGGGTTGGGAATGAGGAGAACTCATAAAGGGTATTACTAAAGTGCAGAAGAATGATAGGAACAGCATATGGCAGCTGGGGAAACAGAAAATTCTAACAAACAGAGCAAGCAGCTAACAGATTGAGCTTCAAAATCCATATCTGCCATGGGACCAGGGATTGGGATCACAGATCACAATATACTGAAGCTATAGGTTCTTTCCCTAGTCTTCCCTTAAAGAAGGTGTGTGATACTAATAAAACTAAGTTTTTCTTAGGAGAAGGGAAAAAGCCTAAATAATAAAACTCATTTGGATTTGATGGTTCATTATTAATTCCAAATGCTTTTACATATATATTTTACCAGAGATTATAAAGTTTATTTTTCCTATTTCTCTATGGAGAATAATGAAGTAGCAATAGTAATGCCTCCCAAAATATGAGAATTGAAATATTTTTTAAATGCACAGAAGAAAATAAGAGTTCAGAAGCAAGCACAATTGAGAAGTATAGTTTTGAGAGTAATTTTTTGAATGAATAATAAACTATAGGAAAAAAAAGCAAGCAGGGTGAAATAGAACTGCAGTGTTTCATAGTTAGTATTCTTTTTTGTGTTCTGTTAGTTTTATTAGGATCACACACCTCCTTTAAGGGAAGACTAGGGAAAGAACCTATATCTTCAATATATTGTGATCTGTGATCCCAATCACTGATCCCATGGCAGATATGGATTTTGAAACTCAATCTGTTGGCTGCCTGCTCTGTTTGTTAGCATTTTCTGTTTCCCCAACTGCCATATGCTGTCCCCATCATCCTTCTGCACTTTAGTAATAACCTTTATGAGTTCTCATTCCCAACTCAATGACATCATATCTCTTTTTGTTTTTATGTTCAGAATAAGACATTAATTAATTTTCAAAATAAGTATATAAATTATAAATAAATATCCTATATTCCACACCTTTAGTACCTTTTGATTGTTTTCAGAAATGAATCTAATTTTCTTGAGGCAAGTTAAAATGAGACAAATTATGATCATTTTTTTCCAGTGAGAGAGTCTACATGACTGGGGACATGAGCTAAAGTTTATTGAAAATTATCTAGATAAAATCTAGTTTAAGTTATAAGAATAAAGGGTTTGGGTATCTTACTCTATACTCATGTTATTTACACATAATTTATATATACAGACACATATGTCCTCCCTGTGTAAGAGGATACACAGTTGTACATGTCTACACAGAGACAGTCATAGATGTTTATAGAGATTGCATTATAAGGGAATGTAGATAGAGAGAAAAGATAGATAAGAAATAAGTTATATGTTTTGGTGGATGACAGAAAGAATACATAAGTAGAGATGAAAAGCTCACCATCAGACTATTACAACAGTACAAGAGTAAGCTGAGTTCTCCACCTGCTCTTTCTTAGTTTTCATCCTGTTCAACTAACTACTCCTTTTTAGTTACCTTTGCTGTCACAATCAAGAACATACATTTTCTCCTAAGTTCTGTCCTGGTCTTCTCTTGTTAATTCCTTTTAACTTTGGTGATGTTATCAATTTCTATAGTTTAATCATCATATCTTCACAAATAACTCCTATATCTCTTTTCTTTCCAACCCAAATCTTTTCACTGAATTCTATCCCAATTATATTCCATTATCCTCTGCGTTTCTCATACTTGTTTCCTTTAATTATATCCCAGTCCAAATAAGTTGATTGATCATCTATTCTAAAGTCAACACTCCTTTTCCTATTTCTGTTGAAGGGACTCCTTATCCTCTAAATCACCCAATTTTGTAAACTTCAAGTTATCTTGAACAGATTCCCTGGCCAAATCCTGTGTTTTGTGCTCTATTTACTTTCATGATCACAAAAACCCTCTTCATCTCTCAACAAGAGCATAAGAATAGGAGAATTAGTCTCCTTATCTCTTGAATCTCCTTCAATTAATTCTTAGCACACTTGCCAAAATAATCTTCTTAAAAACCTAAGTTAGATGTTGCCATTGCCCTGATTAAAATTTTTCTGGGGCTGCAAATATTGCTTCTGCAATCCAAAAAATCCTTGCAATGATCTGCTTCTAATCTGTCTTCTTTCTAGTTGATCTTATATTACATTACTTCCCTTACATTATCCACACTTCCAGTCAAATTATATTGACTGTACGCTGAACCAGACATTTTATATTAACTTGACCAAAGTGCTTAAGCTTTCTAGGTCTCAGTTTCTTCAGCTGTAAAGTAAGGAATCTTGGCCTTCAAAGTCATTTCCAGGTCTCTTTTTGTCTTATGGCCCTGCCTCTTTGCAGGAATAGTTCTCGATGGCTTTTGATCTCTATTCCTTCTCTACTCCAAATGATGACAGTAGAAATGTCTTCCTCCCTTTAGGTTTGTTTTCTTCCTTCTCAAAATATCATAGAACCTCTTTTGTCCTATCTCTTTCTATCTGTGTTTGTATCTTTCATACAAAATATAATTTCTTTGAGGTCAAGGATTGTTTTATTTTTGCTTCTGTACCCCCGGTTTTTAGGAAAGTGTCCTGCACATCGTAAATCCTTAATAAGAAAATTATTGAATTTTGTTGAAATGAATTCTCATGTTTTTTAATAAAATATTCATTTCTCCTTATGTTTGGCCTTTTTTAAAATTCAAAAAGGCAATTGAATATTTTGATGAGCTTAGCATTTTCCACAGCAAAGATTTTTTTATGTCTTTAAATTAACATAAATATAATTGGTTATCATGAAGGAACATTATAAGGTAAAAGATAAAAAACTGTAAGGACTTTTCTGTGATATTCCAAAAATTATAAAGCATATCATTCTCCTATCAGAAAGTTGATATTTTGTTTTTTCCCAATAGCATTCTGATTAAACCCCACAGAAAATAGAAATTATCATCTGAAATTATGAAAAAAAAGGAAGGAAATTCTTGAACCAGTTAATTTGTATATGTGGGCATGCATACATATCCATGTATACATAATTTATTATTTTCTAAAAGGAGGTTCCCATTTGCTTCTTAATTACAGGGCTCATTTTTGTGTTACATAGCTCTTAAAATATTTTTCAGTGATTTACTTTCCTTTGTAATTCTATCTAGTGATTTTTATGTTCCACTGGAGTTTCCCTTTAAGCATTTGAAGAATAAAGAAGGAACTATGGTGGGTGGATGTGAATTGAGAAACTGAATGTTCATAAAACAAGCCTCAAAACCACAAATAACTGAACATTTCCTAATTTGACTCAATAAGGTTTTTTAAATACTAGAATTGAAATTTGAAGTTATTATTTTCCCGTTCTCTGCTGTCTTTAATTAAAGTAAACCTGTAACAGCCTGCAATTTAGGGAAATTAGTTCTTATAAAAAGCAAGATTATTTACCACATGGGTGTTCTCTAGATTCCAGATTTTCAGTAGTTAGCACATCCACAAATCATACTGATATAAGTCTCAAAAAATAACTAACTGGAACCTGATATTAGCAAAACACCAGCCTTGTATTATTTCAAAAAACTGTCCATGAAAAAAATGCTATAGTAAAACCTCCTCTTATTCCCTATGGCCAGAAAATATATAGAAATAGTAGAAATAAATCAGTCATTTGCTTTTACAATTGACTTATTTAAAAAAGAAATTATATTCTAAGTCAAAGACCATTTGTAATCTTTATCAGTGAATGGAGTTCTCACATGCAGAGTTAATTGGGGAAAAAATGTAACAGATCCTTCACATAGTTATCTTATTTTGATCTAGCAAACAAGAAAGATATTGCTATTCTAAGAAAAAAGGAATAGCATAGGGAGAAAGTGAGTATCAGTATTAGTTCTTTTTTTTTTAATTTTATAATAACTTTTTATTGACAGAACCCATTCCAGAGTAATTTTTTTTTTTACAACATTATCCCTTGCACTAGCTTCTGTTCCGATTTTTTTCCCTTCCCTCCCTTCACCCCCTCCCCTAGATGGCAAGTAGTTCTATATATGTTAAATATGTTGCAGTATATCCTAGATACAATATATGTTTGCAGAACTGAACAGTTCTCTTGTTGCACAGGGAGAATTGGCTTCAAAAGGTAAAAATAACCCGGGAAGAAAAACAAAAATGAAAATAGTTTACATTCATTTCCCAGTGTTCTTTCTTTGGGTGTAGCTGCTTCTATCAGTATTATTTCTAAAGGTAATAAGAAGACTGCTTTTTTTTGACTTGAGTGGAGAGTTCAAGGAGAGGGGAAGGGAGAATTATTTCAGATAAATTTGGATGAGGAGGGAAAAACTAATGGAGAGACTAAAATGCTAGAGTAGATGAAGAGGTCATATTTGAACTTGAAAGGAAAGAAGTCATTATAATAGGAAAGAAATATGATAATGAAAATTATGTTAGCTTAATTAAACTAACAGTGATAGGATTGGAGGGAGGAATGGCCAATTAATCTGAAAGATCAAATAAGGAAAGCATAAAAAATCTAGACTAAAATAATAAGAGACATAAATCAGATGGATAGAATAAATGAAAAATTGCTAAGATTCTAATAATAACTTTCAACAAGTTGAAAGAGTTAAATTATGATAGTGCTACTTGGAGAAATAAAGAATTTTTCAAGAGAAGCTGGTTTGGTTTAGAGGCAAATAAAACAATAACTGACTCTCTCTCTCTCTCTCTCTCTCTCTCTCTCTCTCTCTCTTATCTGTGCATAGTTTACATTGGCAGGAAGACATTCAAATGACCTTAAGAATAGTTGGAAATTGGGGCAGCTAGGTGGTGCAGTGGATAGAACACTGGCCCAGCAGTCAGGAGGACCTGAGTTCAAATGTGACCTCAAGACACTTAACACTTTCTAATTGTGTGACCCTAGGCAAGTCACTTAACCCCAATTGCCTCAAGGAAAAAATAGTTAGAAATGTGTAAAAACATATCAAGTGAGAGTTCTGAGACAGAAGCATAGTTTTTTGTGTCAGTATAGAGACAATTGAGCCAGCCAAAGAAGTTGGTATAATAGGAAAGAATAGAAGCAGAACCACTAGACCTTTAGGGAAATTCTCAGATATGAAGTAGGATGAGAATGGAGACAGAAAAACATGTGGTGGAAAATAGGAATTAAAAGTGAATCAATAGAAAGTTATACTTTTGTTTGTAAGTCGGATCATAGAGTGGATAAACATAAATGGACCAGGAAGAGACAGGAAATGATGATGCTCTATCTTCATTCTTTTATGGGATTTTAATATCATGATCAATCCTTGGGTGCAGGCAAGTGGAGCACAATGTGTGCTTCTTTCTTCCCTACTTCTCACCTCTGACCACTGTTTTGTTTTAAAGATGAAAATTGATTAAAATAAGCATCAAAAAGCAAGCAGAGAGGGCAAATGAGGTTACCAATGATTACCCAAGAGGAACATAGTGTGCTAGAATGTGGGATGAGCCGTGAACTCTGCTAGTTGTTTTGCTTAGTTGGTGGTGAGCAGGTTAATAGACTGCTTTTAGAGATAGGAGCTATATTTAATCAATAAACCTTTATTTATTAAGTACTTAGTATATGATAGGCATTGGACTAAGCATTGGAGGTATAATGAAGAAGAAGTCTGGCGAGAAGTGAAGACGTGACTAGCTAGGATGCCTTGCAGTTCCTGAAAAAGCACTCTAGTCAAGAGGAAGAGACCCAGGGACAAAAGATACATTCAAGGTGTGAGTTCCAGTGCTGGAGTGATTTACCGGGACAAAGAGGTATTAAAGCTCCTTGTTTCTCTTTATGATGCTTGTCTCTCTTTATAATAATTCCTGCCTTTAGAGAGCAACACAGCACCGCTGTGTTGAATTTCTATCTCTGAACAGCTATTTGCTTAGAATATAGAAACACAAAGAACCAGATACTGCTTTTGTGGCATTTCTTACCAGATGAAACATAGGAAGGTGGTTGGTCAAATCACTGGGACAACCTCACTGTGGAGGAGAAGAGGAAAGGATATAAAGCAGAGTAAAATCCTCACAAAGAAGAAAAACTTATTCACAGTTCACAGTACTCTTGCTCAAATTCTATTCCCCTGGCAGTCTGTTGTTGTTTGGTCTTTGTTCTCCAAGAGGACCCATGATATCAGCCAGGGCTGCTGCTTGACTTGCACATGAATTGGATCAAAGTGGGGCAGAGTTGAGCAAAGTCATCAGGTTCACATCTTCCTCCAGAATCATTGAAGTCCAGTGGAAAGACAAAGGTCAAGATGACTGAATATGGCCCAAGATGCAGTGGGTGGCCCTTCAAATTAAGGTATTTCTCAGGTTTTAATTTGTTTAAGACCATCCCTATTCAATGACTAAGGGATGAGTAAGAGTTGAGATAAAAGATAGCTCAATTGTCACAACTTGCATGGAGTAGATGATTCATATGTCAGAGATGATGCCATTGTACTGCACATGATAACATGGCGTGCTGACCTACTGAAACCTACATTTTTCTTTCTTTTTTATAATAGCTTTGTATTTTTCAAAATATATTCAAAGATAGTTTTCAACATTATCCCTTGAAAAATCTTGTGTTCCAATTTTTTTCTGCCTCCTTTTTCCTCTCCTCCCTGCCCTAGACAGTAAGTAATCTGATATATGTTTAATACGTGTAATTCTTCTAAACATATTTCCATAATCATCATGCTGCACAAGAAAAATCAGATCAAAAGAGGAGAAATGTGAGAAAAAAAAACAAGCAAGCAAACAACAAGAAAAACGGTGAAAATACTATGTTGTGATCCACATTCAGTTCCCATAGTCCTCTCTCTGGATGCATGTGATAGATATCAAAAGTCTATTGGAATTGCCCTGAATCAAATCATTGATTAAAAAAGCCACATCCATCAAAATTGATCTTTATATAATCTTGTTGTTTCTCTGTATAATGTTCTCTACTCCTTCTTTGGACATAAATTCCTTTCTTCTTCACAGACCTGAGAAGTAAACTATCCTTTGTTCTCCTAATTTGCTTATAGTATCAGTATCACCCTTCATGTCTAAATCATGAACTCATTTCAATCTTATCTTGGTATACACTGTCAACTCCATTCTTTAACCCTGGAATCTGTTTTCCAATCTATATTTTCTAAAGAAATAACTCCTTTGCTATATTATAATCTGCATGGGTGAAAGAGCAAAAGATCAATAATTTCAAGGGAATTGATGAAAAATGCAAATGAAAGGGGCAGCACAGTGGCCCTAAAATCAGGAGAACCTGAGTTTAAATTTTCCCTTAGACATGTAACACTTTCTAGCTGTATAACTCTGGACAAATCACTTAACCCCAATTGCCTCAGAAAAAAAAATGAAAATGAAGCTAGCCCAACTGTAGCAGACTTAAAATTATAATTTAAAGCAGCAATCATCAAAACCATTTGAGAATGACTAAGAAATAGACTAATAGATCAGTGAAATAAGTTAGGTTCACAAGCCACAAGACTCAATGACAAGTAATTTAGTGTTTGATAAACAAAATGACTCTAGCTTTTAGGATAAGAACTCACTATTTGACAAAACTTTTGGGGAAATTGGAAACTAGGCATTGACCAATACTTAATATCCTATGCCAGGATAAGATCAAAATGAGTTCATGATTTAGACCTAAATAGTGGTATTATAAGCAAATTAGGAGTACAGGGATAGCTTGACTCTCAGATCTGTGGGAGAAAAAGGAAAAAAAACTAGACAACATTATGATAGGCAAAGTGGATAATTTTTATTATATTAAATTAAAAACTTTTGTATAAACAAAACCAATGCAGCCAAGATTAGAAGAGAAGCAGAAAGGTGGGGAAAGCAATTTTATATGCAAGGGACCTGATAAAGGCCTCATTTCTAAAGTATATAGAGGATTGATTCAAATTTCTAAGAATACAAACCAGCCGATCCAAGGTCTAAGGATATGAACAAATTTCAGATGAAAAAATTAAGATCATTTCTAATCATATGAAAAAATGTTCTAAATCATTATTGATGAGAGAAGTGCAAATTAAGACAATTCTGAGACATCAGTTCATATCTCTCAGATTGGCTAAGATGACAAGAAAAGTTAATGATAAATATTGAAGGGGATGTGGGAAAACTGGGACATTAATACATTGTTGGTGGAGTTGTGAACTGATTCAAGCATTCTAGAGAGCAATTTGGAACTATATCCAAAGGGCTATAAAATTATGCATACCTATTGACCTAGCAGTGTCTTTATTGAGTTTATAGCCAAAAGACATCATGAAAAAGTTAAAACAAATCAAGTGCAAAAAATGTTTTTAACAGCCTTTTTTTGTAGTGTCAAGGAACTGGAAACTGGTTGGATGCCCATCAGTTGAGAAATGGCTGAATAAGTTATGGTATATGAATGTAATGGAAAATTATTGTTTTGTAGGAAATGATGAAAAGGCTGACTTCAGAAAAGCCTGGAAAGACTTACATGGACTGATGCAAAGTGAGGTGAACTTTATATTACAGCAACAAGAAGTTAATGTGAGAAACTACTCTGATGGACTTGTTTCTTTTCAGCAATGAGGTATTTCAAGGATATTCCAATAGACTTGTGATGGAAAGAGCCATCCACATCCAAAGAGAGTACTATGGAGACTGAATGTGGATCACAGTATAATATTTTCACCTTTTTATTGTTTCCTTGGCTTTTTTCTCATTTTTTCCCATTTGATCTGATTTTTCTTGTACAACATGATAAATGTGGAAATATGTTTAGAAGAACTGCACATGTTTAACCTATATTGGATTACTTGCTGTCTAGGGGAGGGAGGGGGAGAATAATAAGGGAAAAAATATGGAACACAAGGTTTTTCAAAGGTGAATGTTGAAAACTATCTTTGCATGTATTTTGAAAAACAAAAAGCTATGATTATTTTTTAAAATAATCTTCATGGGACAGGAGCCAAGTTGTATTTATTTATATATTCCCCCAAGAATAGCATAGTATACAGAAAGTGCTTCACAAACATTTGTTGAATCTACTTTCCTGTCTTCCATCATTGAAGAGATGAGGAGATACAGGCATGAAAAACTGCATTTCCTATCAAATGGATTGTTGTTATCATCATCATAGTCATCACCATCTTCTTCTTCTTTCTTCTCCTTCTTCCTTCCTTCTTCCTTCCTCCTCCTCCTCCTCCTCCTCCTCCTCCTCTTCCTCCTCCCCCTTTCCTCCTCCTCCTCCTTCTTCTTCTTCTTCTTCTTCTTCTTCTTCTTCTTCTTCTTCTTCTTCTTCTTCTTCTTCTTTTTCTTCTTCTTCTTCTTCTTCTTCTTCTTCCTCCTCCTTCCTTCTTTCTTCTTCTTTCTTCCTGCTCCTTCATGAATTTTTATATTATCTTGCTTGGAACTAGATCTTCACATCACTTTTTAGCTATTTCTAAAACATTCTGATTATATTCCAGTCATCCTTTTTATTTTCCAAACTCAAAATTACCTCACCAGTTTGGACTTGGCCTGGGATCTTGGGTTCTGTCCACTGTGCACATTGTAGCTTCTTGGAGTTATAGGTGAGAGTTGGGTGGCAGCTGGACACCAAATGTGGACAGCAGCCCTGAAAAAAAGGACTTATCAGCCCTCCCACCAGAGATAATGAGCACCTTATATACCTCCATGAATATCGTGGGAGCTCAGCAAATTGTGTTTAGCTGAACTTTTGTTCCAATAAATTATAATTGACCTGAGAGTAAAGTAATGACAACAACTTAATTAGGAGTAGAGTCATGTGTGATAAGAAGACAGCCAAGTGTTCAAGACCAGAAAGCACAGGGAGCCTTTATTTAGTGTTGATACCAAATATTAGAATGTATATGACATATCAACTGGGTTTTGAATCTAGAGGAATTTTTAGTCTAGCTGAATTCCCTGAAATCATGCAAAAGATTTCACAGAGAATTTACTGATGGAGTTGATTATTTTTCTAATGTATTAGGAAGAAATCTTTAGAAGTAGGATCTCACAAAGCCTTTGGTAAATTGTCGCAAGCCAGTTTCACCCTAAGCCTTCACCCATCCCCACTATGCCTTGATTTACTTTCCTTTATATTATTTTTTAAAAACAGCTTCTATTTTAGATTCAGATAAGTTCAGCTGTCCTGATATTAATTCTTGAACTAACCCTTCTTCCTCTCTTTGTTGAATATTTCATGTTTTATGCATGTATTGAATTAACCAAACAGAGCTGGTGCTTACATTTAAGTTATACAAGGCAAACAAGTATTTGAGCTCATCTATTCCTAATTCATCTATTTCAGTGTGCTAACACATATCAGCCTCCTATCCTCTTTGATCTTTCAGGTCATGCAGTCATTAATTAATACCAAATATCTGGTTCTATTAGATATTGGAGCCTGTCTTTCTCTTCATTACTAGGAGATAAGTAATTGTAGAATGTCATGTCACTGCAGCATACCTGATGAACTTTTAAATACCTAAGCTAGGACTCTTACCACATTATTCTCTTCATGCTATTTTATTTGCTGAAACTCACTTTTAAAAACTAGCTCTGAGCTACTAAGCTGAGAGGTAATAACTGAGAGTATGGTAAAACTTTACTGAAGGGGGTATGATTTGATGTTTAAGCATGTGTGTATATTCAAGCCATTTAAAATCGACTGTTCTTAATATGAATGGGCACAAAATGTGCTAGTGAACAAAAGACATGTAAATATATAAAATTCAATTAGCTTGTGAAGTCTCTGAATGTTCACAAACTTACTGAAAAACAAAAGACAAAGTTTGGTATTTCAAGATGAAAAATTATATTCACTCTAATAAAACTCCAGTAGAATACTACTACAAATAGCCAGGTTCTCCATTTAAATTTTCTTGGACTAATCATGAATCTGTTGTCAGGCTGAGACCTCATAAGAACTGCTATTTATCATTTCAGCCTTTGGCTTCTATCCCTGGAAGGAGCTGTTAAAATGATGCCCAGATTCTACCAGGAAGGATTTCTTGGCTCTGGAGATGCTGGCATTCAACTGCACCCTTCCTAACCCCATCCCTTTAATCTTCATTCTCTGTATCACTCTACTTGCCTGTTCATTTTACTCTGTCACCTTGTTTTGAGAGTGATGATTGACTCTCAGACATATTTAGTAATGTCCTACTGTGGTGGTTACAGAGTGGAATTGAACATTGTTCTTTATTATTCCATCATCAAAATGAAAAAATCTAATAATTCTAAACAAATGTTTTCTGATGAACCAAAATAAAATTATAATTTCTTAATTTTTGTTGTAATTGAGTTGTTTTCAGTTACAACTTTTCATGACTCCATTTGGGGTTTTCCTGGAAAAGATCCAACAGTGATTTGCTATTTCTTGTTCCAGATCATTTTATAAATGAGTAAGTCAAGATAAATAGGATTTAGTCACTTGCCCAGGGTTACACAGCTAGTAAGTATGTGAGACTAGAATTGAATTCAGATCCTTCTGACTTTAGGCCCAGAATTTTATTTACTCTACCATTCAGCAGATCCATTTATTATCTACCTCTGATTTCTTAAGTTCAAATGAAAGACTCATCAACACGGAGATAATAAAAATACAGTACTTATTTCTTTTCTGCAACCACCAAAGTAGTCGATAACTAAAATGGCCAGTGCAAGAGATTGTATTTGAAGTTGCAAAATCCCACTTGGCCTCTAATAGAGTATATTTAAAATGTGTAATTCATTACTCTTGCATATATTAGTTGCTCTTTATGATACTTCTGAAAAGTAGATATTGGTTTAGCATCATTGTGCAGATGAGGAAATAAAAGTTCAAATAGATTATATGTTCTCCTAATTGGCTGAGGCTGAAATAGGACTAAGATCTTTAGACTTACTCATTTCTTTTAGTTCTCATGATGTCAAATTTCAATACAATCTGATTCAACCAATATTCATTCACCTAAACAAGATTATTCATTTCTGTTAAACTATTAAAATTATTGGAGATGTCTGGGTGATACAGTGGATACAGCCTAGAGTCAGGAGGACCTGAGTTCAAATTTGGCCTCAGAATTATTAGCTGTGTGACCCTGTCCAAGTCACTTAACCATAATTGCCTCACACCCAATCCTTCAAAAAAAAAAAAAAAAAAAGGAACAACAACAACAACAAAAAAAACCCTATTATTCTGCTATGATAGCATCTTGTATTTTATACCTCTTATCAGTGTAGATCTGGGCTATCCTGCAAAGATAGCCCCTTATGGAAACAAAGGAAATAGATTGCTCAGTTTAGAAGGGTGTTTTTTGTTTTGTTTTGTGTTTTTTAATATGGAGTCACAGAATTCATCTACATGAAGGAGATTCCTAGTCATACTTTTTCCCCCCTAATTATAATACCTCATGAATTTTTAAAGTACTCTGTAGACTTAATCAATTTGAATTTTTATAGATACCAATTTTAAGGGGTCTAGTCAAAGCTATGATAGATTTCCTAACCCCCAGTTCCTCTTCATTTTTTTGGACTTCATTATGATAACTATAAATTTGTTTGTTTGATCTTGTTTGGTTTCCTTTTTGTCAGCTGATTAAGTCATTCCAGTTCCAGGAAGGTAGAACCTTAAACTCATGGCGGGATCTCAATCAGTGAATTTTAATTTTAAATAGACCTGAAATTTGCATGGACTATTCCAGGCTTTGCCCCCTAAGTCCCAACAGCCACAGCTTCTCAGTCTCCTGGGCTTATCACATTTTTGTTCTAAGAATGCATTCTCACTTGAAGTTGACTTCCCCATTATGCTACTTTGCCCAGAGACCCATGCCATTTGTACAGTATACTGCAGAATCAGAGTTTGATTCTATGCAGCTGCCCTTCCCTCTTTCAATAAACTTTTTTGAAGTAGGAACTCTATCTTTATACTTTTCCCTTGGTCTCATGAGCACAGAATAAGCTTTTAATGTTAGCTCTTGGGCAATTTTTTTAAAATTGGCATTTTCTGTCAAGCAAATAATCATACTTTCTTCCACCTTCACCCAATATCCTCTATTATCAACAAGGATCCTCCAAATAAAAATTAATCAATTCATTCAATAAGCATTAATTCAGTGCCTAATACATGCCATATCCTGTTGCCAAGTGCTGGAGATATGAAGAAATATGAAAGCAATCTAATGGGGAGGGAGACAGTAGACAAATAATGATCTACATACAAGGTGAGAGTATGGAGTGTCCAAGAAAGACTAGCAGCCCAAGTATTCCTTCTTTATGCAAGCACTTATTTATTAGCATCTATCAAAACAAAGGCAAAAACTGAACAAACTAGGTTCAGATAGGAGATTTTGTGACAGACTTTTTTCAACTATTTAGAATAGGCATTAGAGTCAAATCATCAAGGCTTTGAGAGGCTTATTCAGAAGAATTATTTGTTGCAACCTTTTTCCATAAAAATGGGGGGAAATGAAGATAGTGTCTTACTTGGCAGCCTTGGCAGAATAAGACAGAAGGATATAAACTAAAACACTTATCTCAGTAAGAGAGTCTAGTAACCGAATCAAAAAAAAAAAAAAAATGACAAAGGATTTCCCTTTGAGAAACAGAAGAGGCAAAGTTTATCCCTTAGAACAAAAGCAGATTCGGGTCAAAACCATAGCATTCCTCACCAGCTGTATCTTACAGATAAATACAGAGGGTTTCTCCTGGCAACAATTTTACTCTAGGCTTTCAACTATTTTCTGTATGTACTGTTTCCTGATGATAATGCTGTTTTCATTGTTTGCTGTTTAATATTAATTACTTTTAGATTTCAGAATTATCCACAATATACTTTGGAGTCCAGTGAGTAACATTAGTGTCTTCTTACAGCATGAACCCCTCTTCCAATTTAGCCTTTATTATCAAAACACTGGGAATCAGAGGCAAAACAAACAGCTAAGTGATTCCTTCCTCCTTAGGAGATAAGCTGTTTTGAAGAAAAAGAAGAAATTTTTCAAGAATTTTTTTCATTTCCCTTCAATATACTCAGACATGAAATTCTAAAATCCAAGCAAGGGTCCAAGAACTCTCAACTCTGTGTGTGTGTATGTGTGTGTGTGTGTGTGTGTTTATACCTTGTGATGAACCTCTTTGACAATCTGTTAAATCTATGGGTATCTTCTCAAATATTAGATATCAGAAGATAATTGAAGAAAATGCCAAGTTCCATTTAGATGTTAGTAAAAATATAGATGAATTTTTTCCTCATCCTCATCTAAGCTTACAGATCATTTATCTGTAGGACTAAGAACTCCTGATATATTCTAATAAAGACATCTTTAGTTCATAGTCTCATATAGGAGAAAATATAAAGCAATATAAAATAAATATCTGAAAGATTTCTGGGAGGTGGTGGAGTAGGACCAAGATGGCAAGAATTTGACCAACCTCTCCCCCAAACTGCTCCAAATTCTTTTAAATAATGACTAAACAAATTTTAGGGCATCAGAGCACCCAAAAAGATGCAATAGAGCTTTTTTTTTTTTTTTTTTTTTTTTTTTTAGTGAAAAGCAACTTAGAAGCTCAGGAGAAAAGATCTGTTACAGTCCTAGTACAGGGTGTGCCAATCCCATCCCCAGTCCAGACTTTCCTGGACCTCTCAATCAGAGGGCACCAGAGAGGACAGGGAGGGTCAATGGAGAGGGTCTGTGAGATGGGAATCTGGCATGCAGTTCCTGAGCAGCCCACATCAGTGAGCTTCAGTCTCAGCCAGCACACTAGATCTTAGAGCTACAGTGGGGCAGGGACACACCTGACAGCTCTGGGGCAGAAAAGAGTGCTTGTGGTCAGTTTCTTAGAAGGATTTCTGAAATTAGCTGCATAAAACCTCTGGAACTTGGGACAGTGCACCCTCCATCCTGGAAACAGAGCCCTACTTTAACAAAGAGTTTAAACCTGAGTAATAAGCTAGGAAAATGATCAGAAATTTTTAAAAAATCATTTTTGACCATTGAAAGTTATTATGGTGATAAGGAGAATCAAAACACTTACTCAGAAGATGATAACAAAGTCAAGCTCCTAACCCAAAGCCTCTGAGAAAAATAAGAATTGGTTCAGGCCACAGAAGAGCTCAAAAAAGGATCTTGAAAATCAAGTAAGAGAGAGAGAGGAAAAATGAAGGAAAGAATTGAGAGTGGTGCAAAAGAAATACAAAAAAGCTGAGGAGAAAAATTGGCCAATTGGGAAAGAAACTACAAAAGCTCACTGAGGAAAATACTTCCTTAAAAAATAGAATTGAGCAAATGTAAGCTAATGACTTTATGAGAAATCAAGATAAAATAAAGCAAAACAAAAAAAAAAAAAGAAAAAATTAGAAAAAAAATGTGAAATATCTTATTGGAAAAACAACCAACCTGGAAAATAGAATCCAGGAGAGATAATTTTTTAAAAATTGGTCAGTGAAAATCATGATCAAAAAAAGAGCCTGCACATTATCTTTCAAGAAATTATCAAGGAAAACTTTGATATTTGATATTCTAGAACCAGAGAGTAAAATAGAAATTGAAAGAATCCACCAATCACCTCCTAAAAGAGATCTCAAAATAAAAACTTCAAGGAATATTATAGTCAAATTCTGGAACTCCCAGTCAAGGAGAAAATATTTCAAGCTCCCAGAAAGACACAATTCAAGTATAGTGGAGCCACAGTAAGGATAAAATAAGATTTAGCAGCTTCTACATTAAAAAACTGGGGGGCTTGGAATATGATATTCCAGAGAGCAATGGAGCTAAGATTGCAACCACCACTTATCCAGCAAAACTGAGTATAAATACTTCAGAAGAAAAGGTAGTCATTCAATGAAATAAAGGATTTTCAAGTGTTCATGATGAAAAGACCGAGCTGAATGGGAAATTTGATTTTCAAATATAGGACTCTGGAGAAGCATAAGGAGGTAATCAGGAAAATGATATCATAAGATACTTAATAAGGTTTATATGTTTACATTCCTATATGGGAGGATGATGCTTGTAACTCATTAGAAAGTTCTCATTGTTATAACAGTTAGAAGGAATATATAGATAGATAGATATACATACATACATATATATATATATGAATGCATATAGTATATATATGTAAAGAGAATATATGTATATATATGAAGAGAGAGAGAAAAAGAGAGAGAGAGAGAGAGAGAGAGAGAGAGATCTTTTCCTTGAGGTCCTCTGCTGTGCATCATTAATTCTCACACACACACACACACACACACACACACACACACACACAGAGCCATTCTTTGCTAGTGTTCAGGTTGTTTAGTTGTGTCTGCTTGTATATGATCACATTTGGGTTTTTTTGGTAAAGTTACTAAAGAAGTTTGCCATTTACTTCTTCAACTCATTTTACAGTTGAGGAAACAACCAAATCAGGGTTAAATTATTTGCCTAGGGTCACATAATAGTAAGTGTCTAAAGCTAGATTTGGACTCAGAAGATGTGTCTTCCTGACTCCAGACCCAGTACTCTATCCACTGTGTCACCTAGCTGCCCTAGCCTCATTCCCCCAAAAAATTTTCTTAAAGGGAATCTAGTTAATCATAAGCTTATTGGGAGGAGTTCTCTATTATGTTTAACTTTGTGTTTTCCTGAGTGCTTAGAATCTAGTACACAGGTGACTCAAAATCTAGTACATTTGCTGACTCAAATCAATTGCATAAAAGCTTAGTAATTGTCACCCTCAGTTTTAAGTGTTTATCCTGAATCCACCTTAGGAAAGGTTGCTGGCTGCTGGTATACTTTGTGAGGTCCATGATATTTGCCATTAATGAAATGCTGACCCAGACTTTTTCTCAACACTTTATGAAAGAGATTCTGAATTGATCTCTACTAAAGAGCTTTCCAATAACTATTCTCCTCTTTTATGATGTCAGTTGTAAAACCGTCCTCATAGGTATGTGGATTTTTTTAATTTTCAAAGTGAAATCAAAAGAGATATTGCCTCTTTGAGAACTGTTGCACAAGAGACCAGCTTTTCTCTGCTTCTCTAATAAATTAGGGTGACAACTTGAATGATCAAAAATTCATTCAGATGAAAGATTAGGCTAGTAGTGCTCATTAAGAGATGTTCCTTTGATCAGTGCGGTTGTTCATGCATATAGGTGTGTCTTCCTATATAAGCTAAATGTGTTTATCAAAAAGTTATGTATAAATTAAAATTTTGCAAACCAGAGGATTTTTACATACACTAGAGGAGATGGCTACTTAAAGAAATTGTACTCAACTTTTTTGTAAGGGTTTTTAATTCATTAGGTTTTTAAATTTTCACTTGCTGAATTTTCCTAAGGGCAAAACAACATGCAGAGTCTGCAATGGTGAATTACATCTATAAACCTGACTTTTGCCTCTTAGATGTCAAAATGCTTGTGCTTCAAACGTCTTATGTTCTCATCTTTGGGGGGTATTCTCTCCACAGGTGCCAATCACAGCTCACCTATGTCTCTTCAATCCTGGGTAATACTTGTTTTTGTAAATCTCTTAAAGAGGATTCAGTCAATGCCCTGAAGACCACCTGGTAGTTCTTTTGTTATTTTATGGATACTTCTGCCCATCCATTATTCTTCATTTTAACTAAATGACCCTTGCATCTTTTTTCCAGTCAATCAAGTCAATGATGTTGTCATTCACTCCACTTTTTTATGTACAATTCACTTTTCATCTTCATTCTACTTAGACACAGTAATCTTTCTGAGTTGCCTGCAATTTCATTACTTTGAAGATTGTGGTTCCTATGGTTCATAGTGATATACAATCATCAAAAGAATATCAGCTTTAATAAGATAAATATTTGAAGCAGTGAATAGCTTGGAATCTTTGAATGTTCTGAAATATTTCCCAAGCTCTCTTCAGTCCAGTTTCTTTCTTCCATTCAGGTCTAAATATAGTTCACTGTACATGTGCTATACTCATCTGAAATACATGTATTGGTAGACTAAATCAAATGTTGATGAACTGTAGCCTGGACAATATTGTATTCTTCATCCATTTTATTTTTCCTTACCCTAATGTTTAAAATCAATACTGATTAGGGTTGATTTCATATAATACCTTAAGGTTAACAATGCATATAAACACATATAGGAAGAGTTTGTGTATTTTTATGTATGTATGTGTTTAGACATATGTGTGTGTAAATGTATACATATATATATACATATATAGTTTGTGTGTGTATGTATATGGAGATATTGTGACTTGTCCAGAGTTGCCTTAGGACAGGATTTGTAACAAGGTCTTTCCTAGGGACCCACATGTGCAAAAATGTTTGTGGCAGTCCTTTTTGTAGTGGCAAGAAACTGGAAACTGAGTGTATGTCCATCAGTTGGAGAATGGCTGGATATTATGGTATATGAATGTTATGGAATATTATTGTTCTATAAGAAATGAGCAGCAGGAGGATTTCAGAAAAGTCTGGAGAGACTTACATGAACTGCTGCTGAGTAAAATAAGCAAAACCAGAAAATCATTGTACACAGAAACAACAAAAATACATAAAGATCAATTCTGATGGACGTGGCTCTCTTCAACAATGAGATGATTCAAACTGATTCCAATTGTTCAGTGACAAAGAAAGCCATCTATACCCAGAGAGAAAATCATGGGAACAGAGTGTGGACCACAACATAGCATTCTTACTCTCTCTGTTGTTGTTTACTTGCATTTTGTTTTCTTTCGGGTTTTTTCCTTCTTGATCTGATTTTTCTTGTGTAGCAAAATAACTGTATAAATATGTATACATATATTAGATTTAACATATATTTTATCATATTTAACATGTATTAGACTACCTGCCATCTAGCGGAGTGGGTGGAGAGGAGGGGAAAATTTGGAACAGAAGGTTTTGCAAGGATCAATGCTGAAAAATTACCCATGCATATGTTTTGTAAATAAAAAGCTTTAATTAAAAAAAGATCTTTCCTATTTCCAATGAATAATATGAATCAACTACACTTATAGCATCCTATGTCAATCTCACTTGCTTTAAAATTTTTTAATTTAATAGCTAGCAATAAAAAATATTCTTTTAAAATGTATCTTTAACAAAATATTATCTAAAAATGTTTCTGTTCAACATGATAAACATTTACCATGTGCCTATTATGTACCTCTGCTAGGTATTGAGAAAACAAAAAACAAAGCTTAACAAGAAGGTTGCATTCTATTGATATAGAACATGTAGACAAGAAAGTCTAATATAAAGTAGAGAGTGATAGGAAGTCTCAAAGGACTCTCAGAATATTGGAACAGGGACTCTTTGTCCCACAAGTTCTCTAAATTTGAACGCCCTTTCCATTGCACTGTTTTTACTTATCAATGACTGTGTCACAGATTTTTGTGGTGAATGTTTTATATTTTCTTATGTCTGGTTTACTCATCAATACTTGTAAATACAAGCATGAAGATGGAAAATTGTAGCTTTTTTAAAATAGAAAATCACTCACCAGCCCTCAATAACCCCTGAGAATTTTTGAAGAAATAAGTAGCCAGCTGCCTTCTGTGAACTCCACCTAACAGTAAGAGTAACACTTGAGAAAGTAGTTACAAAAATTGCTTGCATAATATAAAGTAGTAGTGAACCTAGTGGGAGGGATTTGATACTTTCAGCATACCTGTCTGCTCTTATTATTTTCTATGTATTTTTTAAAATTCCTTTTATAATTACTTGGAGGTTATCATAATGCATATTTTTATATATTGCCATCATTATGTTTTCTTCATCCTGCATCACTTTGTATTTTTTTTTAGTTATATAAGACTCTTTTAAGTGATTTTAGGTGTCCTTGAAAAGATCATGTAAAATTATAGTCAGAATATTGTTATCTACAAACAGGAGTAGCATAGAATATTTTCATCAACAAGGAATCCCTCTTCTGTTTAGAATTTGCATAAGACTACCAACATGGTGCTGGCAAAGACTTTTGGTGAACATATGTCTCCCTGTTTGATATCTTACATAATTCTGATACTCAGTAGATCATGGAATAAAGTTATTTCTGTGGTTGTGTCTGTCAACAAAACTTGTATGATCTTAAAATATACATGCAAGATGCATGGAAGACTCTTTATTTAGGGAATTTTCTAGGTCCTGAATTTTGCTTAACAATTTTTGGAGAATGGTAATCAAGAAAAAGACAAACAATGGAACCTTAATGTATTTTTTTCATTGATCTGTCAAATGTATGGCTTTGAAGATATGATTTAGAATATTTGAATATATGTAATAGAATATTTAGAATATATTAGCTCCCTTTTCTCTTTTAATATTTTCATTAAATATATTTTCTATGTGACTACTTGACATAAGTTAAATTTGTTTACAGCTTACATTTATCCATTCCTCCTTTTCTTTGATTAGTTATATGATACCTGGGAATAGATTTTGGGGTTTCTAGATTATGGCCAAGACAGGAGGAGAAATAATGAAAGGCTCAGACAGAAAGTTTAGCCTTCAAAAAGAGGAAGAAACATTCTTCAACTTACAACAAATAAAAGTAATAGATAAGAGTGTGAAGAAATTCTGAGGTGATGAAGATGGAAGTTGAAGAACATTATGTTGGATGAACTAGATTTTTTCATAGTAAAGTAGGCGACAAAATAATTTACTGAGAGTAAGATGGCCAGAACAGTGCAGAGATCTAGCAAAAAATGGAAATAATTTAAACAGTATGAATTTACAGCTCAATTCATGAGCCTGTTTTTTTTCTTTCTCTTTCATTGGTTAAATTCACTGAACTCAAAACAGAAAAATGCAATAAAGTGCAGCACTCAGACCATTTCTTTTGATGTTGATCCACAACAACCAGAATATTGCACTAGATTTGAGAAACTTGGTAAAACAGAATCTATTCAAAACTATAACTCAAAACCAGTGGGCTTTACCAAATTAACCTTTACTAAACAAACTAGAATGGATACATTAGTTCAAATCAAAAGAGATTTGATGAACAAAAATACCATATTAAACTGGGGGAAAAAATCTTCTATCAGATATATTCTCCTACATACATCCTATTATTCCACTCATCAAAGAGGGTACACACAAGAAAAAAAAAAGCATTTGAACAGTGAACTCATATGCAATGAATATTCTTGCCCAGTGGACATGCATGAAAGAACACATAAAGTGTTCATATTTATGGTCAGGAAAACTCATACTTGAAATCCTGCAGAAAAAAGGCAACATACTGTTCTCTACTGTGTTTCATGAATTTCTTCTGGGTGTCATGTCTCTCTGGTGATACTGAAGTGATTGAGCTTCTCTCTTTCACTGATACTCAATAGGTTGATGACCTCATTGATTGGAGTATTTTCTTCAATAACAAAAATCATCACTTATGCATGTCTCATCAACCTGTGTCATTCTCATTCTTGCCTTCTCGTAAATTTTCCTCAGGTGTCCACCCAACATGCTAGTAGGCTCCCTCACATTGTCTTGATATTGCAAAGTTGCTGACAGAGCATACAGATTATCTATTATCTATTCCTTATTCTTATCACATGACCAACTTAATTTCTTTTTCTATCACAGCTTTCCAATTAACACCTGCTACACTGCTTCTCCTTTGCTAATTCATTGTCATTTGTTAAAGCCTTCTCATATATATCATGATCCTCTCTATTGTTCTTTAAGTGATTCTCAACTTTTATTTCTTCAGAGATTCTAATATCTTTTTGAGTCATAGTCATGTAACAGTACCTAAGTACTGTTACTTAGCATAAAAAAGTAGAACTTTATTTCAGGTTATAAATTAGGGTCATTAGAAGAACTCTCCATTTTCTCAAAGCTAATCCAGCCATTTGAGTTAATGAGATTGACTTAACTATCTACCCAGGAAAAACTAAATGGATGAATGATTTTTGTTCAAGACATCTGGATCTATCAAACCCATATATTAGATCTTGGTCAGATAGTAAAAATGGATCTACATTTGAAAGGCAGAGGATATTGAGCTGATTTATCTTTTGGAAGGGAGATGTTATGAAAAAGTATTTAACAAATTTTCCCTCCCTTAGAAGTATTTCAAAGACACCAATAAAAAAGAAGTTATTTAGGTTGGGTTTTTTTTAGTTTGACAGGTTCAGAAATGTCTTCTGATAAGTGTAAGCAAAGAGCTTTTAATTCTCTTATCAGGACTTTGCTTCACCACATCAGCCTTGTTTTGTCAATAAGGATAATTCCTCTGAGCCTTGAAAAAGAACAAATCCAGACTTGTATATCTCCACAGAGACAATCAGCAAATCACCTTTTGACAGCCTCCACAAAGGTAAACATTGCTGCTTTCTGAGTGTACTGCCATTCCCCCACTCCCACCCCCTGGAACTATAGGCATCTTCAGTGAGAATGTCAGAGAAAGAAAAGTACGATTTCCAATTAAAAGGATCAAGTAAAATTCCTGTAACTTGGCTTCTGTTTTGTTATGCTCCCTGTATATAAAAGATTTGTGAATAAAAGAGGATAAATCTGAAAACTCTTCTCAATTTGTAAGCAACATCAGTATTTTTACTGAAGACTGTTACACAACAAGGGAGGCTATAATTGATAGAAAGTCAGAAGTAAGTTCTATGATTCTAGTTTCTCTTATTATCTGTATAGTACAGACTTTTTAGGAAGATTGGGCTAATCATTTCTTTTCTCTGTTTTTTAATTCCCTTTCTACTTTTCTTCAAGCCTGCTACATCTTTATTAGCCTGGGATGAGACTCCAAAGGTTGGATCGTATTTTCTTTTAATATTTAATATGAATAAATGCATCTATTATATTTTTATAATTGATTATTATTGTTTACTATGTTATGTAACTATTAACTATTTATTATGAGTAAATGTGTCAGATTTTCTTCTTGTCATCCAGTTCTCCACTGAGGACATCCAGGACTCCACTGAGGCAGACACTTTCAGTAGCTACAGATAATAATTCAGGCTGTGGTTGACATTCTGTTTGTGAGCACTCCTTCACTGAAAATCCAATGCATTTGAATGTAGTGCATTTGAGTATGTGCAAAAGGTTCAAGTTAAAACTTGTTATCCTAAAAATACTCATGTCCCAAAAACAAAAGAAAGATCCAAATAGTTGATAAACATATAAGAATTCTACAGTGAAGGACAGACATTTTTGAAGGTGCATTTTCGCCTTGAAAATGGACAGTTTTGAGAGGTAGTAAGTAACTTTGGGACTTGAGAACAAAGAGCCATAATTGTCTATGTTGCAGAATTAGCCCTGGATGTCTACTGTGATGCAATTAAAGACTGCATTCTCTCTGTGTCCAAGATTTTAAAGTAGTGACCACTGACAGAAGGAAATCTACTTGTTTCAATAATGATTGATCCATATTTAGTCATGTATTAGCCACTGAAGCTTATTATTCAATTGCTAACAAGCTTTTTTCAGAGTCAGTGACTCAGAACACTGCCTGTCCTTTCCACCACTGGATTTTTGTTTTCTGTCGGCACTCAACCAACACTTGGTAGAATGGATAGATGGAAAGGATAAATGTTTTGGATAGAGGATAACTCTCCTAGATTCCTACATTATGTTGGCATACAACTATCATAATATGAGCCAACATGTCCATAATGCTTTCAGGTTTGCAAGGCTCTGAGCGTACCTTTTTCTCATTTGACTCTCATAACAAATTTGTGAGGCAGATCAGTAAGTCAGTCACTCAACAAGCATTTATTAAATGCTTACTATGATCTTTGGACTAGAGATATAAATACAAGCAGAAAGAGTGAGTCTCTGATTTCAAGGAACTTAGATTTCAAGAATTTACCAGTAGGAAAAAAAAAAAAAACCTGTAGGTGTGATTGTAATGTCTATTTTGATCTAGAACCTAGAAGACATGAGTTCTACATCAAATACTATCTGTATGACTGAACAAGTCACATTTTGCAGCTCATTTTCCCCATCTATAAAATGGGAAGTTTGGACTTGATGCTCTTTAAGATCCCTTCCAGTTCAAAATCTAGGATCCTATGCAAATGGGGCTCAGAATCATTAAGTAAAAGTCTCAGCATCAAGTAGCTCCTAAGTATCCAAGGCAGAATTTGAATTCAGATCTTCCTGATGGCAATTCATAATGAAACTGAGCCACCTTTCTAAATGCAAGCCTAGCATATAATATTCCACATCACTTGCTTGTCTCTTGAGTCAGTGCATATAGTGTGGCAATTGACTTGGCTGGTGCCCCAGATTCCAAGGCAATTAGAAGGTTTTCATAAAGACCCAGACAAAGCAGGAATGTGGAAAGCAATAGATCTTTACTGTATGTATTCCATTTCTAAAATAAAGCTCAGATAGACATATCACTCAGGACAGGATTATAAAAGGAAACAGAATAGGAATTTAATATAAAGGATACAACCATGTTAGTCACGAGAAAGGTAGTCACTAGGATCTCAAAGGTGTTGGATTTTAAGTTACAGCAGGAGAAAGAATAAGGATCCCTCATGGGGTCACCAGAAAGGTTGCATTAGACATACTTAATATTTAAATTCTACCTCTTTTTCTCACTGATTTGTAGGATGCCTGCATTCTTCCTTTTTTTACCTCAAAAATACAGCTCACTAATCCACAATATTTTTTTTAAATTAAGCCCCAAAGCCTGTTTTTATGCCATTCCCTTACCCTTCTAACCATCCTTTTTCTTCCTTCATCAATTCCTTCTCTTATTTCCAGTCAATCAGAGCTCATCCAGAGAAATTTGACAGTTCACACAGCTTGGATGAAGATAACAGTGGTGGTAGGAATGATCATGATGGTATTGGGGTTGAGGGGAGAAGAAGAAGAAGAAGAAGAAGAAGAAGAAGAAGAAGAAGAAGAAGAAGAAGAAGAAGAAGAAGAAGAAGAAGAGAAGAAGAAGAAGAAGAAGAAGAAGAAGAAGAAGAAGAAGAAGAAGAAGAAGAAGAAGAAGAAGAAGAAGGAAGAGGAGGAGGAGGAGGAAGAGGAGGAGAAGGAGGAGGAGGAGGAGAGGAGGAGGAGGAGGAGGAGGAGGAGGAGGAGGAGGAGGAGGAGGAAAGGAAAGAGAAGGAGAAGGAGGAGGAAGAGAGGAGAAAAAAGGAAGAGTAGGAGGAGGAAGAAAAAGAGGAAGAAGAGGAAAAAGAGGAAGAAGAAGAGAAAGAAGGAGGAGGAGGAGGGGGAAAAGGAGGAGGAGAAAGAATGAAGAGGAAAAAGAAAAGAAGGAGGAGGAGGAGGAGGAGGAGGAAGAGGAGAAGAAGAAGATGACGAGAGGAGGAAGATGAGTGAAAGGAGAAGGAAGGAAAGGAAAGGAAAAGAAGGAATAATAATTAAAATAATAAAATAATTTATATAGCACTCTAAGGTTTCCAAAGCACTTTGCATCTATTTTCTCTCTTGGTCCTCACAACAATTCTATCAGATAGATACTATTATATCCCCATCATATAGATGATGAAACCACTTTAGAAAGATGTTAAATAATTGTTCCAGACTACATAAGAATTTAAACTCAAGTCTTAACTTCAATTCTAATCCTCCATCCATTTTTCAATCTAGCTGTCTCTAGCAGTTAAATGAGAATCAACAACTATATGTCTTTATAATATGATGAAAGATCACCAGACCTTGAACCTACTTTCTAAAGTCCTCCAGACTTTATCATCTACTCTATCTCTATGCACTAAAAATTATTGGTACCAGCATCTGACATGATACAACTTTGGATCCATGTATTTTGGTAGCTTCCCATCCTCTTCCTTCTTAGGGTATCTTGACCCTTTATCATCTTTATAACTCAGCTTTTTTTTTTAATTGTGTATTATATCTCCCAAATAGAGTACACATTCCTTAAAAGAAGAATGTTGTCTTTCTTTTTTGATCCCAGCACTTATCCTGGTGATTTTTATACCAATAAATGATCTTTTCATGTTTTAATGTATATGTTATAACTGAGAAAATTAAGCCAGGTTTAGGGGGTTCTGTAAAAGCCAATAAAGTTTCTAACTTTAGAAGAAGGGAGCCATTTTTCACAATTAATACATATTGTTGATTTCATTAATTATAAAAGCACTTGGCTTAAAGAAAACTAGTAAGAACAAGGAAAGTTATATAGAGAAGCAAATATAGATTATAGACTTCTATATTAGAGAACATCAGCAAAGTTATCCAAAAAATAATACAAACACTTTGATCTAACAAATGTGTTGAAGATATAAAATGTGCAATAGAGAAAGCTAATGTGCCCTGAAAAGAATTTCTGCATTTTAACCTCTCCAATAACAATATTTATTAATTAAATACTATGTACAGTGCTACTAGGTTCTGGTAACATGAAAACTCACATTATCTTTCTCATCATCTTCCTAATAAATGAAATTCTAAGAGTTCAAATTCATGCACTAATTGAAATACACAATAGCATTAATAACTAATACTTATACATAGTTCCTAAGAGTTTAAATTTATAATCTCATTTGATTTGATGCTCACAACTCTGTGAGATAGGTGTTATTATTATTCCCATTTTATAGTTGGGAAAAGTGAGCCACAGAGAGTTTGTAAGTTGCCCAAAAACAACAACTAGTATCTGAAGAAAGAACAAATCTTCCTAACTCTAAGTCCTGCAGTCTATCCACTAACTAATACATACTACATAATCCATAATGTATAATTCATACATATATTTATGTTTACATATATGTGATATACACATTTGAATATATAATCCATTATTATAACTATAAATTTGTTGAAATATACAGAAATCATTCTCAACAGTCAGTTGGATTTGGCCATCACCGTAATTTGCCTACTCAGAGCCAAAGTAATGGATTTGCAAACAAAAGAGTCAGGCTTTAGAATTTTCCTCTCATACATACTAATTTTATAGCTTCTAGATCATCCACTTATACTCTCTGAGCCTCAGTTTCCTCATATGTAAAATGAGGGTAATCAGAACTATAGTATAAACTTTTCCAGGTTGTTGTGAGGCTCAAGTATAATAATCTAGGTAAAGCACTTTGTAGATCTCAAAGTCAGACACATGAATATCAAAGATTACTGGTATCAGCTGGGGGAACTGAAACTTAGGGAGGTTAGGTGATTTATTCAATTTCCCCTTCCTACTATGAATCTAAGTTCTTTTACTATGAATCACATGCCATTACCAGGTGTTTTGCTCCCTTAACTTAAGTCCTGGATACAAGCTGTCTAAGAAAAAGAAAAAATGTGCTTCCCTTCCTTCTTTGAAAAGGTGAAGGACTCTGGCTATTGAACAATGCAGCCTTAGAGCAGTGCAGTGAAAAGAACATTGACTAGAGTTGGAAAACTTGGATTCATATCCTACCTTTGATATTTGCTACCTGTGTGGTCTTGGGAAAGTAATTAAATTCTCTGAGATTTATTTTTTTTATATAAAACAAGGAGGGATTCGACTGAATAGCATCTGAAATCCTTTCCAGCTCGAAGTAAATGGTTCTGTGACTATCAAAATCTGGTAGTGAATTTGAATGAACTGCTTTCCACACCCTTCCCTCTTTTAATTCTTTACTATTTTTTCATAATTCTTGTTTTTATTTGTTTATTATTTGCTCTTCTTTTTTAAAACAAAGTATGGCTTAAAGGTGATGTAAAATTAAAGATATCAATACTTTTACTGTCTGGTTTCTTACAAAATTCAAATATGCCAAAAGGGATGACATTCTTTAAGAAGGCATAGCTTATTTATGTTGAAGGTAGTGATACATTTCAGAACCTTCCTGCAGGATGGGTTTTGTCTGGAGAGTCTGATGACATTTATGTGCAGGAAGAAAGAAAGTCTTTACAGAGGGATCGAATGCTACCAACTTAGAATCATAGAATCTTTGATCAGAAAGGAATCATTTTGGACATTGGGAACCTGATTTGGAGGATGCCGTTGTAGGATAATTGTACCTCTACTTTTTACAGAGCTTTTCTTTTCTCATCATTCATTTACTCAATAAACATCTAAATGTCAATGACATACATTTTTAGGCTATTACAAAGAATTCATGCTGCCTGTGTATATTATGTGTGTCTACCTGCGTTTTATAAAGATGGCTTACAAGGAGGCATAAATAAATACCTCAGAATCTTTGACTATTCCTCTCAAAAAGAGGATTTTTGCCACGAGTGGAATAGAAGTGACCATTGGGCCAGCCATTTTTTTTCTCTTTTGAGAAAAAAGAGTATTGGATTAGAATTATATCTATCTGCTCTTCTAAATATCACTGATTTTAGGTTTTAAAGTTATTAGCTTGCCTGGTCACTAGCCCTTAAAGCTTTGAGATTTGCATTATCTCTTAGCTTGACTCACTACCAAATGCTTATTGTTCAAAAAGACTATCACAAATAGTAAATACTTAATTCAACCCATTTATCAAAGCAGATTAAAAAAAAAACTTCCCCAAATTGAAAAAGTTAAATGTATTAAAATATCCAAGAAAATATATGAGTGATTAGCCCCAGAGAAACATCTATTTATTGTCTATAAACCCCAACCAGCTTAACCTGGGGCCATCCTCCAAGACATGTTTGTCCTTCCCTGTCTTTGTGCTATTGGTGGCTGGGTTTTATCTCCTCCAAGGGAACAATATACCTGTTGGCCCTGATCTTTTAGTCAAGATTACAAGAGACAAGTAAGTCCTTCACTGTCAGAGAGGATGTGATTAGCATACCTAAATGCCAACCTATTTTTTCTAGTGTAACCAATTACTTTCACCCATTCCAGTGTCTCAATAATGAGGATCTTCTCTCTTCTCATTGTGATTGCTGACCTTACTATGGCCAGACTGACCTGTTTTGTGCATCACTGTTAATAAACTGCTTATGCTTAGAAAATACATGAGTGAATGAGGTCTTCATATGAGAGCAAGATGACATCTCAGCTCAACAAAACGAGAGACTATCATCTTACGCATGGGGAAATTCCCCAACTTTCTAGAGAGACAACCTAGAAATAATGGATACTTTGAGGCACTGGCTTTTCCTATCTGTCTGCCACTTCCAAAAATCTGTCTTTCTCCATATATTTGGAGTCAATCCCCAAGAGAATCTAAAACCACAAGTATCTTTTCTCAAAGCAGGAATAGAGTCTCTAAGCTCTCACACCAATTCTACCCTCATTCAAGCACTCAGAGTCACATCAGAACTTTTCCCACCAATTTGGAATCACATTTCAAAGCAGAACACAGCTGCTTTTCCCCAACTCAACTTGTGTGGTAGTTGGATTACAATATCTTATCATGATTAACTCCAGATCAACTAAAATGATTAAAATGACATTTATTCTCCCCCAGTTTTTTAAATAAATACTCTTCAAAATACTTTATAGAATATATATGTAAAACATTTTTCCAACTTGACACCTCCTACCTTGAGCTTACTGGTAACATAATTGAAACTCTCTGAAGGTCTGGTAAAAGCATTTGGAGAGGTAAAAGCCAAATTTAATTGAAATTTGTTTCCTAAAAATAAATATAATCTCTGTTTAACTTATGATATTATGTTATATGGTGTTTGTACTATTTGATTCTGAGAATAATTATGATTTATATTTTTAAATGAAGATATTTTTAATTGACTGTAGCTATAACATGTAATGATGTTTTTAAAATATATGAAAATAGACAGACTTACTCTATGCTGCTTCAAAGGAATGAAGGAGAGCCAAGAACCAATAAAAGTGAAGGTTCAGATTTCAAGATATCTTTATAATACTTAGATTGTCCAACAAAAGAAATAGATTACAAGGTGATACAATAAGAAAATACTAGATTTCTAAACAGATTTGAACCCAGAATTTGGGATCTAAGCTCAGATGTATTACTTACTATCGATGTGGTTTTGGACAAGTCATTTAATCTCCCTTAGCCTTGGTTTCCTTATCTATTAAATGAGATGACTGGGCTAGGTGGCTTCCTTTTAAAATTTATTTTATTTTTAATTCATGGAATAAAAAAATTTCCATAACTTATCATAATAAAAAAGGTGATTTCACATAAAATTGTAAATTCGTTACATGTAACTTACTATTCTCTTCAAACAAACAATAAAATCATAGTTTAAATTTTTTTTTCCTTTCAATGTCCTACCAGATGAATGATTTTTTTCAATTAAAAATATGCTTGTCACCAAAAACTTTAAAATAGAGTCTGGAAAAGCATCTATGATAGGTATTATGGAAGAGCTTCCTGAATTGGGCAAGATTTTGAAGGAGAAACATACTAAGTCTGTTCCAATTTTCAGTTTTGTGGTTCTACAATTATGTCAGTCCCTCAACTTGAATTCATATATTCCAATTCCAATGGGTTGAAGCCAATCTTCCTATGCTGTTTATTCTTGCAGCATTTAGTCGTACTTGAATTAGGGCTCACAAATCTGGGGTTTGTGGTTAAAGTTGAATGTTTCTATCTCTTGACCACATTTCCAAATATAGCTGATTTATCAGCTCTCATCAACAGCACTTGATCTTCCAAAAAAGGAAAAATCCATGTTTCCTTCATGCTCAGCAGTTAAAAGACTGGGAACTGGTCCCTCAGGGAGGCCTTAAAGCAAATTATTATTCAGTTCAGTCACTACTGCCATATTTTATTTCTCCTCCTATTCTGGCCAGGGAATAAACTGATGACAACTTGAGTAAGCACTTTAAATCACATTTTACTGAAGGGAGTCTAACATTATTCTGGTGAATGGTTGGCCATCTGCTGGTGAGAGTACCTTAAAGTTCATTCTTTATGGTGGTACCCCTGCTCTCCCTCTCCCCAGTTAATCCTCTTATTTTGGGGACTTTGCCTTAGGATTGAACTGCTCTAGCTAGTCAGTGAGTGAGTGAATTAAAGTTCACCTCAATTCTTTATATATAGCCAACCTTAGACCATGCTTCATATTATAACTGGCCATCCACTATCACACAATGGCAGATCCAAATTGTGAATATTGCTATCAGATCTGTAATCCTGTGAGTCCAAGCCCCTTCCCTTCCTTTTACCTTCCTCTTACTCCTGCAATGGGAATAACAAGCAAAGCCACATTATTGTCACTTTTGGAAAGGGGATGACAATATACTGCCCTATGGTTCCATTCGTTTTTCTTCTGACTGTGTATACCAAAATTCCCTTTCCTGATCACCATTCTTCAAATTGTGTGTGTGTGTATTCCTGTAGGAATATAAACTCTTTGAGGGTGGAGACCACCTCACTTCTGTATTTCTAGTATCTAGCATAGGTCCTGGCCTATAGTTGGTAACTAAGAAATGCTTGTTAATTGGTGGTCCTTAGATCTCATGACGTGGCTTCAGAAGAGCCAAGAAAACATCCTCACTCCAAAAATTCCTCTCTTACCTAGGTTGCTATTGCCTGAAATTCTACAATTCCAAGTTTTCTCCTTTGGCTTAAGAATTTATTTGGTGATTCAGGCCAGTTCCAAAGATCTTGTGATGGAGAGAGCCATCTGCACACAAAGAGAGGATTGTGGGGACTGAATAGGGATTGCAACATAGTATTTTCACCTTTTTGTTGTTTGCTTGCATTTTGTTTTCTTTCTCATCTCTTCCTTTTTTTTTTTTTTTCCTGAGGCAATTGGTGTTAAGTGACTTGCCCAGGCTCACAAGCTAGGAAGTGTTAAGTGTCTGAGACCATATTGTTTTTTTTTTTTCCTTTTTGATCTGGTTTTTCTTGAGCAGCAAGAGATTTGTGGAAATACGTATACAAGAGTTGCACATGTTTAACATTGAATTACTTGACCTCTAGGGGAGGAGATGGGGTGAAGAGAAGAAAAAATTTAGAACACATTTTGTAAGGGTGAATGTTGAAAATTATCCATATATATATATATATATTGAAAATAAAAAGCTTTAATTAAAAAAAGAATTTATTTATTTGGGCATTATGATGGAAACTGAGGTTGCTGCCCCTCTGCTAGGGATCTGTGAACTTCAGCGATACTGATCAGGTGTCTAAACTAAAATCCAGCATCAATATGGTGAAACCACAGGAGTGGGATAGGGGTTGGAGTGGGTCCCTCATTGCAGTGATTCTCAAAGTACGGTCTAGAGAATCCTGGGAATCTCTGAAACCCTTTTTAGAGGGTCTACAAATTCAAAAAAAGTTTTTATTTCCAATATGGTAAATGTCTATAAATATAATCCAGTTAAACAAAAACGCTTTGGAGGGATCCTCAATAATTTTGAATAGGATAAAGATACTGAAAACAAAAGTTTGAGAACCACTGCATTAGAGGAACAAATCAACCCAATTCAGAAATGGAGCAAGTCAAAGCTTCCAGGGAGCTGGCAGTGAATTGTCTCTGCAGGTTCACTGAGTGACATAAGAAAACCCAATCTTAAATTTTAAAAAATGTATTTTTTTTGTCTGTAAAAATGTAAATACTTCTAGGATAAGTAATATATTTGTGCCTTAATGTGAACGACTGGATCACATACTTTTTTGAGAATAAGAATTTTTTAGGGAAGAGAGACAATGAAGGTGAAAAACATTTTTATTTCCCCTAAGGGGGACAAAGAAAAGACTGATGACAAAACTATTGCCTTTATAGAGCCAGCCTTGCGTGGGACAGACTCCTGTAATGACCTTGAGCTATTCATTTAGCAATTTCCTGTCTCAGATAATATTCTAAAGAACACCAAGATATTCTTGCCACAGAATATGGAATAGACAATAATATGTAAAGAGAGTGTCCCTGTCCCAGACCCTCTAAACTTTTGGCTAGCTTTAGCTACTTATAAAAATATCAGGAATTCAATTATACAGGAAGCAGATATGATGACCTTAATTTCCTTCCCACTAGACTCCTACTTAACTCTGCTTTCTCCATTATTCATCTACTTGGGAGAATAGAAATTTCTAGAGTTAAAACTCCCCAGAGTTAAATATTAGGCAATTAATTGGGGTTGCTAAATAGTACAATTGATAAGAGTACCAAGTCTATGGTCAGGAAGATATATCTTCCTGAGTTGAAATCTGCCCTCAGAGACTTATTAGCTGTGTGATCCTGGGCAAATCACTTAACTTTGTTTGCCTCAGTTTCTTCATCTGTTGAATGATTTGGAAAAGAAAATGGCAAATCACTTCAGTGTCTTCATTAAGAAAATCCCTAATGGGGTCACAAAGAGTTGAATGCAACTGAAAAATGACTCAACAATAACAATAAAGGGAAAATTATTATCTAATTTAGAGAGTGATCTTCAGATAGGAAAATTAAGCATATATTCTCACCAGCAGTTAGATGATGTGACTTGGAACCATCAGTCTCTTTGATAGAGAAATTCCAGTCCCTCATTAGGAAAATAAATCTGAAGTAGAATCTGCTCTTGGTTTTTAAAAATTTGGTCCTACAATTTGGAATTTCCTACTTGGGAAAATGGCAGGTCTCAGTAGCTGAAACTTTTGAGTAAACATGACAAAACAACTTTTCTGTACTACAAAGATTATCCTGCCTTTTCTAAGAGAGGTAGGAAAAGCTTACATAATGCATATGCGATGAAAGCATAAAAGCGCTTATCCTTCATCGAAGACAAAGTAATCAAATGTTTCAGCCAAAGCAAAAGCTGAAACAATGGACAATAAAGATGGAAGCAGCATATTGAGATCCCTAGAAAACATATAAAACTTTCCTAGAGTATTGCAGGAGGTATGAACAACTCTTCTAAATGTGTGTGTGTCATATGCATTGCCTATGTTTTTCCATTTTTCTTACATATTCTCTATTTTTTGGTGAAAGAATATGTTCCATATTTACGAATGATTCGTTTTATTGTTCCTTCCTTTCTATGTTGCTGAACTCCTAGAAGGTTTACTAGAACCACAAAATTTTCTAAAATAATTGGATGAAAATAAGGGGAGGAGTGTTAGGAATGTGAGATTATATGAGAAAGTCAAACAAGCATTATGGATATATAACAGAATTATTTGTTATTAATCAGTCAAAAAATATTCATTATGCATCTAGTGTGACAGACACTGTACTTTACAATGAGGTTGCAAATTAAAATAAGAATTGAAATTGTACCTGTTCTTAAGGAAAGGACATAAACCTTTAGTAAGCACCTATAATGTGCCAGGTATTGTGCTAAATACATTTTAAAATGTTATCTCATTTGATCTTCACAACAACTCTGCCTGCAAGGCAGGGACTATTGTAGTTCCTATTTTAAAATTGAGGAAATTGAGACAGACAAAGGCAAAATGACTTATCTAGAGTCACATAGCTAATAAATGACTGACACTGAATTTGAATCCAGGTCTCCATGAAACCAGGCCCAGCATTATGCTGACTGTACCAGCTACCTGCCTTCAAGGAGCTCACATTCTGTATTTTCTCTATATGTATTCAAATGACCAAACACAAAATAGCTAAAAAATAAAAAAAGGTATGGGGGATTTAGCTGGTGAAATCAGAAAAGACCCCTATAAAAGATGACATAAGCTAAGCTTTAATGGAGCCTTTGGACACATGGACACTTAGGCCAGGTAGATGGTACAATGGATACATTGCTGGCTCTGTACTTAGGATGACTTGCCTTCCTGAGTTCAAATCCAGCCTCAAACATTTATTAGTTGTGTGACCCTCACCAAGTCACTGTTTGCCTCAGTTCCCTGACTGAGCTGGAAAAGAAAATGGCAAATGACTCCAGGAACTTTGCCAAACAAAGAAAGAAAGAAAATGGAGTCACAAAGAATTGGATGTGACTAAAAAATTACTAAAGAACAACAAATGGATATGTGTGAAGAGGAAAGACATTTCAAACATGGAGTATATCCTATAAAATAGTATGGAGATGACAGAACAAATATTGTATAAATCAAAATAATAAGATCATATTGGTTTAGAGAAGTAATATAGGGTGTTTAGAAAAGAAGACCAAGTTAAGTTGTGAAGGACTTTAAATGCAGAATGGAGGAATTTGTTTACAATTTAAGGATTAGTTCTCCTAATGAAGCACCATCTCATCTTACCCAAGATCATAAATCTCCTTTGGTGAATTAGTCTTAAATCCCAAGTGGGCAGAATCAAAATTCAGCAGTGTGCTGCCAGAAGAAATGGCTTTGTGTTTGATACAGAAGACAATGAGAATTAAAATGTAATTACTTTTCTTCATCATAGAATTAGTATTCATCAGTTTTAAGGTACGAGACAAGAAGACACTCCCCACTAAGGTATCCCAAAGGGGGCTTGTCACTTCTGGCACTATTGTGGAAATCTGTTAACTATGTATATGGAATTAGCTAAAATTAGCATGCAGCAGATCTATTTTTCAGATAGACATATTTGGCAGGCTCCACTGTATAATCCAGATGCATTACCCCAACAACCCTTACTCCCCCTTCACCCCCAACCAAAATATCTCTAACATGTATGCTTTCAACACTGTCAGCACACTTTGCTCTAAGAGATTAGAGGTTGACTACAAATAATTTCCAATGAATAACTCTAATTAGTGGCTAAAGTTGGCATATTTCCTGCTATCTGAAATTAGATCACAGAGTTAGGTGGAGATGAAAAAAGCCCTGTTAACTCTCTAGACTTCCCATTCCTATTTGCTGGGGGAAATTACTGTTTTGAACTTTATCTGTGACTATCAGAAGAAGTTTAGAGTCAGCAGTAATAACAAGATATGTGACAGACTTGACTGCCACATCACCTCGACCATAGCCCTGAATCTGTTCAAAAGGAAATGTTACAGAGTGTTAGTTTGGTTTACATTAAAAAAAAAAAAAAAGCCAGAGAGCCATTTTATTTCTGTTTGGTTTTGGCTTTAACTGCTTCATTGGAATTTCTTTTTTACATTGATATCTTTCAATGATCCTTCCCCCCACATGCACATATGAGAGAGACAGAGAGAAGACAGAGACACACAGAGAGAAACAGAGAGGAAAGACAGAGAGAGACATAGAGAGAAATAGACAGAGAAAGAGAGAGACAAAGACAGAAAGAAAGAAAGAGACAGACACAGAGACACATAGAGAGAAACAGAGGAGAGAGACACAGAGAGAGACACACACACAAAGAGAGACAGAGAAACAGAGAGACAAAGAGAGACAGAGAGAAAGAGACAGAGACACAGAAAGAGATAGAAACACACAGAGAGAAACAGGAGACACAGAGACACACACACACACAGAGACAGAGAGGCAGAAATAGAGAATAGAGACAGAGACAGAGACAAAGACAGAGAGACAGAGAAACAGAGAGGGGGGGAGAGAGAGAGAGAGAGAGAGAGAGAGAGAGAGAGAGAGAGAGAGAGAGAGAGAGAGAGAGAGAGAAACAGAGAAACAGAGAGTGAGACAGAGAAAGAGACAGAGACAGAGACAGAAACAAAGACAGAGACAGAGAAGAGAGAGACAGAGAGAGAGAAGACAGAGACAGAGAGAGACAGAGATGAGAGACAGAAGAGGAGAGAGACAGAGACAAAGACAGAGAGACACAGAGAGGAGAGACAGAGACAGAGAAACAGAGATGGAGACACACACACATACAGAGACAGAGATGGAGACAGAGAGAGGAGAGACAGAGACAGAGAGACAGAGATGAGAGAGACAGAGACACAGAGACAGAGACACAGAAAGATAGAGAAAGAGACAGAGAGACAGAAAGAGACAGAGACAAAAATACAGAGAGACAGAGAGGGTCTACTAAGCACTCATATAGGTCAGTCATTGTACTGAGTGATGGGATTACAAAAACAAGCAAGGAAGACAAATCTTGATCTTAAGAAATTTACATTCTTTTGGAGGAAAAAAACCCATGACAAGGAATTAGAAAAGGAGTGAGGATACCCACATGGACATGATGATGCCAGATAAGTGCACAGAGACCTCATTAGGGACAAGATAAGGTAAAGCCAGGCTTCCCAGGGGCCAGAATCCAAGGTTCCAGTGGAAGGGGCCTGACAATGATGGTCAGAGTGCAGTAAAATTATGTGAGAAGTCTAGCAAAGAACAAATCTTTTCCTTCAGCCCCAGTGGGATCCCTTTTCTTGAAGGCCTATTACTCATAAAGGTGGAGCGTGTCTGCATTGTGTAAGTAACATGTACTCAGTTATTTTGTAAGGGTGTAAGAATCATCACTTACTTATGTCTCATCCAATTTAAGAACAGCAGAGAGACACCCCAGGCAATGACTTCTCAGGACTGCTTGGGTGGTTAGATGTCTAATCTTGAATTACAAACCACCACCTAAAGGAGGGGCACTTCTTGTTTAGAGTCACGTCTGCTTGTCACTGGGGCATCAGTCAGTCTGTGCGGCTGCTACTAACTTGACAGATTTCTGGTAGAGCCAAAACCTTTTTGGAGCAAAAATGATCTTGAAGTTTTATCCGTGGCAATAGAACTATGGAAAATCTGAGAACATGAAGATCTATTTGCCCTGGAGATCCGGTAACAGGTTTTGAAATCCAAGCATGTAGACTTCTTGAATAACATGGTAGCTTATTAATCAATTAGAAATGAAAAATACATTATAAAGGACACATTAATTACTAATAATGAAAAGTTAAATATTGCATTGTCAAATGTACTTTCCAAAATCTAAGAATAGTTTTAGCTCCCTTCACCCTTCTCCATTCACTCAAATGCCTATAGCATCTTCAAAATCTTGATCTCAAGAACTAAAGCTAACTTAATTTAAAAACACAGTTCTCTGTATAGCCGTAGGACTCTGTGGGTTTCTTTTTAACATATGATGTATGAAATGCATGCTTTTTAAAAAGAGAAGTATTTGAAATTTAATTTTGCTTCCTAAAGATTGCTTTATAGGAAAGAAATTCATATAGGGAATTTCATCTCCTGTTCATAGGTGACAGGGAAATAATCCTTAATCACAAAGACCTGAATGGAGATGATTATAATGTGTGTGTGTGTGTGTGTATGTGTGTGTGTGTGTGTGTGTGTGATTTTCTTTAAGTCTTTGTATATTATTCTTTTATTATTTCATTTTTCCTTTTGTTTGGAAACATACATCTCAGTCAAGATGGTGACAAGAATTTCCTGATATGCTGTCACTGTTATTCAGTCATTTCAATTGTGTCTCACCTGTGATGACCTCATTTGGGCAAAACAGTAAAGGGGTTTTCCATTTCCTTCTTCAGTTAATTTTACAGATGAGGAAACTGAGGCAAACAGGATTAATTTACTTGCCCAAATTCACACCACAAATAAGTATCTGAGGTCAGATTTGAATTCAGAAATATTAGTCTTCCTGACTTCAGGCCCCATACTCTACCTGCTATGGCACCATCTAGCTGCTCTTTAATATTTATTTACACAAAAGGCACTTAATATTTGTTTTATAAATGTAGAAACTGACACATACTTCAACATACTCCTTTAATGCATTTGTAATTTCTTTAGTTTGCATACTTACTTTAGTGATGCATATTACAACACATTTTTGTCTAATAATTCTACTCTAATCCTGTCTATTTTTTTTTTTTTTTGGTGGGGAAAAGAGTGGACATTCTGTGATTTTTACTGTTACAGGGAATTCTCTTGATATTAAACATCCTTTACTATTGAAAATCAGCAATTGTTTTACAGAATGGAGAAGTTAAAGGACTTGCCCAATGACACAAAACCACAGTCAGAGATAGGACCTGAACTCAGGGGTTCCTGACTTCAAAGCCCACCCTCTAGACATTTTTCTGTTTCCCTACCTTGTTCATATCCTCCAGAAAAAAAATTCCGCTGGAAATCCACAAACAAGGTTCCTTCTTATATTTCTCTTGACTTTGACTTCCGGCAGTTGCCCATGGAGCAAATGTATTACCTACAACAATTATCTTTCACTTTCACTATGTAAATGGCTTTTTTTTCCTAGGCATACCTGCCTCTGTTGACATTCTTTAAGCTGTTTCTTCTGATTGATGTTTGTAATGCGGTAAATCTTGTGCATTCCCATCATGAATCTTTGTCCTTTCCTTTGGTTGATCTTCAACTTCAACTCTTTCCTAGACTGTAGTATTCCAGCACTTCCTGACACATCATCATAAGAAGAATATTAATATAATTATATTAATATTAACATATAATTAATATAATTATATAATATTAATATATAATCAAAAGAGAGCAAAGAAGTCACTCTTTAACCAGTTCCCCAGTTTGCCAGTTTCTCAATTAATCAGTGAACTTTCTCCCCTTTAAGTAGCTTTTATCTACCAGAAACTACCAAGGATTCTGGGGGTATAAAAACAAAAACAGAGCAATTCCTACTCTCTAGAAGCTTCCATTTAAGTTTTTAAATAATCATTATTTCTTCCCTATTCAGTAGGATGAGGGATATTCATTCTCTTTTGTGTCTGTTTTCAGAATAATATAGCCAACCCTAAAGGTGGCATTATCAAAAAATAATGTCAATTTATTTGCAGGCACTGGCACATGTTGAAACATGAACCCAAATACCAAGGGGTTAGGTAGTATGCATCTTTGTGCTTGCTTTCAGGGTTTAAGCTGGAATTTTTGGAGAAGTTTCTACTTGTAAATGTTTTCAAGCGCATGTTCTCTCAATTTCACTGAAATGAAAATAAAAATATGTAGGAGATATATAGGAAAGGCTTTGCACTAGATGATCTATAGCTTAAGAAAATGTAGCAACCTGTGGCAATATTAGACTAAAATATAAGATATTTATTAGCCCTAATAGTAATAGCTAGCATTATTTAGTACATCAGGTTTACAAAATATTTTACATTTGTTGTCACATTGGATCCTTATAACACATTTTGAGATAGGTGCAATTATTAACCCCATTCTATAAATGAGAAAACAGGCTGAGACAGTCTCAGAATGATTTTACTCAGTCACACAACTAGTGTCTGAAGTAGAATTTGAACCAGGTCTTCCAGTGTCATCTAATTGCTTAAGATTCTAAAGGTCTTAAGGTTCACCTCATCCCCTTTCACAGACCCACTTTTCTTGCTGGCTCCCATAGGATAAAATATCAGAAAGTTCTCTTTCATGTCCATTTGTCCTGATGATCAGATTATCCTTTGGGGGGAGTCAATAAACACCCCCTCAATATACAAACTGGAGTCTAAAATCAAGAGATCCTAAGTTCTGTTTCTGAATGAAATCCACCAAAACAAGTTCAATTACCTCAGGTTAGCGAAATTCACTCTAGTTCAGGCTTGTTTGTTTTGTAAGAACAGATGTATTAGAGAAAAAGCAGACTCACAAAGGGAATAGGACTTCAGCTTTGACCCATTTTTGGAAGGGAAGTCTGCTGACCAGCTGGGTTAGGGCTGTGTCCCCATATTCTGCAACAAAATGTCCACAATGACACTGGCCAGAACCCCAGCCCATGTGGGCAAAATGTCCAAATGTTTAAATTATTCTAGCCAATATTCAGGTTACAGAGAGCTGATTTTAGTACTGAAAAAAAAGAGTCTAGCCTTTGTCCCTGGGGTCAGTTCCTGGCTTTGCCACTTATATTACCTGTGTGATTTAATCAAGTCACTTAACTTTTTTTGGATTAAGTTTCCTTATCTATAAAAGGAGGGAGTTAGACTAGATGGTCTATGAGGTATCTTTCAAGTCTGGATCTTTGATCTTACTCATCTTCTCAGTTTGATTAAAATCTGCTAATGCTCCTTGGGGAGCAATTAGATAGCACTCTATCTACTATCTACTCCATCTACTATCAGAAAAGCCCGAGTTCAAATCTGACCCTAGACATTAGCTGTATGATCCTGGGCAGGTCACTTAACCTTAATTGCCTCAGTTTACTCATCTGTAAAATGAGCTGGAGAAAGAAGTAGCAAACTGCAGCAGTATTTTGCTAAGAAAATCCCAAGTGGATCTGAAAATGACTGAACAACAATAATAAAAATGCACCTAGTTTCAGAGCCAGGAGTCAGAATATTTTCACCAAAAAAGGACAACCTTTGAGCAAAGGATAATCTGATCATCGGAACAAATAAACATGAAAGAGAACTTTCTGACAGTCTCTCCAGTGGGAGCCAGAGAGAAAAGTGGGTCTGTAAAAAAGGTGTGATGATGAGATGAGCCTTAGGGGAGAGGGGTGACATAGGGACACTTGTGCCTCAGAGAAAGTGATTGTTGTAAGGATGGGGGTAACCACAGGGAGGATGCATCCTGGGGAAGAAGCACACTCTCTCCCTTTCCATGTTGCCACTATGGGAAAATCTAATTTGTTTCATACTAGTGAAGTCTTAAGTCAGGTTTTGCTGCAAAGAAATGCATTCCAAGAAATAACCACATAAATGAAAATTTCTGGTTTTTTTTTTAAAACAGTCCCTAAATTCAGCTGGTTTTTTTGTTTTGTTTTTGTTTTGTTTAACTTCTATGTTTGGCTTTGGACTAACCAGGAAATTCTTGATAATATGAAAAGTGAGCTGACCATTTTTCTGCTTGTTAACAGGCTCATGTTGTACCAGCCACTCTAACTATTGACATGGTTATGGAAAGATACATAGAACAAAACACAAATTCTATATGCTGTAGGACCACTTAAAAAGTGGTATTTGCCTTAGCAAATGTGTTCCCCATTTGAACCCATCTATGTGGGTGTTTCTTTTCTTCTGAGCAGTTTTAAACCTTCCTATTTTTCTGTGGGGGTGGATTGAGGAGAAAAAAGCAAAGAACAAACAGATGCCCTTTGCCAACAGTGAGTGGAAAGATGCTAATTGTGTGGCTTTGGGGAGAGGTTTCCCATAAGAACACTGAATGTTACATTTACCAATCTTCCCTTATAAAAATAGAGAGAAGAGTTTATTTTTGTATATGTATGTATATGTAAAGATATAGATCAATAGATCCAGATATGAAAATTTATCTATACTTCTAGATTATAGATTTTTTATATTTAGAGATCTTTTTATCTCTCTATGCACACACATACACGTAACCATGCATGCACAATCTGAGCTTGAGCATTTCAGCCCCTGAGGCTTGTTTAGGTCAATCCTCTCTCACATGGCAAGTTCAAGAGATAAAAAGAAAAAAAATAAATAAAGATATAAAGTGGCTTGTGGCTCAGAGGCTTATTTCCCAGTAGGAGACACAGTACCTGTACTGTGAGGGGACAGGGTACTTGTTCAAATCTAAGCTCAGATACTTATTAGCTGTGTGACCCTGGCAAAATCTGTTTGTCTCATTTCTTCAACTATAGCACATACCACCCAGGTTTGTTGGGAGGCTCAAATGGGATAACACATAATGGGCTTTTCAAGTCTTTTTGAATTTTGAACTTGTTTTTGAACAAGTGCTATTTGAATGTTAGCCATTATGACTATTTTTGTATTGTTTTAGCAACATATTTTGTAACAAGGGCCATTTCCCACCTTTGACATTTATGGATCTTTTCCTGGTTTCTTGAAACTCCATTTGGACATTGTTTGGACCATAATTCAGTCTTCCCTGAAGCTACTGCACAGAGAGAGACCTCTTTGTTTTGTGCTGACACAACATCTCTGTTCATCATAAAATACAGGAATAAAAAAGCCAATAATTATTGATCTGTTAGAATGAGTAATTTATATTAATTCTGAAAAGATCAAAGGAAGGGTGCTCAACTAGGTGTGGAGAAGCTGCCAGGACTTCCTTGTTGAAAGAACAGCACTCAGGGTTAAGAGTTTACAAGTTCGCAGGTTCTCTTAGAAATGATAGAAACATCCTTTTGTTGTGACTTTGTGCTGCCATTGAAGGAATGCAGATTTCTCGATGCTCGCTTGGCTGCCTCCTGCTCTCTTCATCCATTTCCCAAGTTGCCCCCACTGTTTTAGGGTGGCAGATGTTTCCATTAGGTACTCACAGGAGCAAGAGCAGAATGCTGTCTAGTTCATTGTAAACTTTCTCATTAGAATTCAGATCAGCAATAGGGCTGCAAATAAATGGGCAGAGTGAATTTCATATTATACTTTTTTTCTTTCTCATGAGACCTTATTCTTCCTTAGAGGTTACAAAAGCATGAAAACATCTGTCCCTTTTTCCCATATTCCATGAAACCTGGTTCAGCTCATTTCATTTCAAAACTCCATATTGATGATGACCAAATTTATCCTTCCTTCCAAAAAAAAAAAATGTGAAGAGATAGGGTAAGAGATCTTATAGGATATGTTGAGAAAAGGAAGAACAGTAGATTTCTTTCAAATTTCTTTTCTAAAATAAAGGCAAAATCTCTATAAATGCTGTATCTAGTTGTGGTTCAGCCATGAAACTGTTTTCTGAATCCCTCTGCAACAGAACAAATTTAAAAATTTATAAATTTAATTGTTTTTTGCCATTCCAACCAACAAGAATTCATCAGAACACTGCTGGATACCAAGTGCTATGCTAGGAAATAAGATTACAAAGAAAAAAATATACATCCGTTCCTGTCCTCAGAGAGCTTACTGAAGAGAAATTTGTATGTAGATAAGAAAATAAAATCTGTTATTTAGATAAATAAAAATTTTTAAGGTTTTTGAAGCACTTACCTAGATGAACAGATTTAAAATAAAATAAGGAGAGGATCTTTGAAGTTGTCCAATGATAGGATTATAAGCTTATAGATCTGCATTTGCACCTTTGAGGTCACCTAGTCCAATTCTTTCATTAGGCATAAAAGATTGAATGATATACCCAAGTTCATATAGGAAGTAAGTAGCAGATCTGAGATTTGAGGCAAAGCCTTGAAATTCCAGATCCAACACTTTCCAGAACACTATGCTTATTCTCATTTTAGTGTAGCAAATACAAAATCTATACAAATTAAATACTAAATAATTTGGGATAATAGAAACATCAATGAGTGGGTGCATAGAAAACATCTTTGTTTTATGTAAGGACAAAACCTTAAACAGAAGTCCATGGGGCATTCCAAGAGGCAAAAATGAGGAGAGAAAACAGACATGGGAGACAAACTGTACAAAATCATGAAAGATAGAAATATATGTGGAATAGCTGTAGGCCATTTCTGCTGGAAGGTAAACTACAGGATAGAGATCAGGCCTTCTGGAAATAATTTGTGAACCGTGGTCTAATATAATGTTCACATTTTACCAACATAAGTAATTAAAATAGGGGACAGCTCAGTGGGGACAGTGGATAAATTCTGGGTTTAGAGTCAAGAAGAATCATCTTTCATCAAATCTAACCTCAGATATTTACTCACTGTGTGACCCTGGGTAAGTCACTTGATCCTGTTTGTCTCATTTTGGTCATCTGGAAAGGTAGGTGGAAATCATATTAATAAGGTCCTTAAATGATGAAAGAGGAGTTTATAGTTTATCCTGGGGTCAGTCTAGAGCCAATGTAGTTTCTTACCAGAAGAATAGAATGGTTAGAACTGTGCTTTATGTATATCAATATAGCAAATGTATGCAGGATTCCTTTGAAAAGGAGAGGTTTGAGAAAGGGAAAAATATGAATCATGAGGCTGTAGTCTAAGCAAGAAGTGATGAGATCACCATATCCAGGGAGAATAAGGGAAGAATGTAAAAGATATTATGGAGGTAAAATTAATAATATATAATATAATCACATTGCCTATTAACTGTAAAACTCTTCCTTTTCTTCTTTTAAAAAATCTTTAAGTTATTAGACTAATTTGAAAGGAGATACAGACCAGTCTACCTTTGGTGAATAAAATGAAACAGAAGAAATACATATATTGGGAATAGGAGGAACAATTTGGTTTGAAAAGTTACAGAAATGGGAGTAAACCAGAAAGTGTAAGACATACTCTTTCCTGAGATAATGGCAATATTGATTTTACTATGGTTCCATAAGTGGAAAAGGGGAAGAAAAATGATGAGACAGTTGATAAGAAATTAGTCAGAGAATAAGGAGTAAGGTGAAGCAAAGATGGGATCCACCTGAAAAAAAAAAAAAAGCCAAAAGACATATTCACTTATCAGGACAGGAGGATCCCAGGATGGAAGTGTCAGGACTGAAGTTTTAAGGTATCAAAGGAATGATCACTGCAAGGAGGCTGACTAGAAGAGGGCCAGAGAGTAATGAGAAAGTATAGATTTAAAATCAAGTTAGCAATCATTTATTAAGCATGTCCCAGACACTGTACAATACTCTGATAATACAAAAAGAAACAAATAAAAAAGATAGTCCCTTCCCTCAAACATTCTAAAGGGATTGGAGAAGTACACACACACACACACACACACACACAGTATTTAAAGTTAAAAGAGATCTCAGAATTCATCTAGTCCAGTCATTATTAACTATAGCCTGTTCCTGTTTTTGTATAGCCTTAGCACTAAACATGCTTTTTACATTTCTAAATAGTTTTATTTTACTTAACAATGGAAAAACTAAATTTAGCTCTCAGGAATACAAATAATGCAGGGGTTAGATAATTCTGATCTTCTGGCTATAGTTTGTAAATCCTCATCTAATCTAATCCTCTCCTGATACAAGTAAATAAATTAAGAAGTAGCTAGATGGTAGGTCAGTGGACAGAGTATTGGGCCTGAAATCAGGAAGGCTCATCTTCCTGAGTTCAAATCCAGCTTCAGACACTTACTAACCATGTAAATCTGGAAAATCACTTGATTCCATTTGTCTCAGTTTCTTCATCTGTAAAATGAGCTAGAGATGGAAATGACAAACAATTCTAGTATTCTTGCCAAGTAAACTCAGTCATGAAATGGATATGATTAAAAAAACGAATGAAGGACCACAAAAGAAAATTAAGACAGATGCAACTTAACCAGGGCCACATGGCTAAAGTCTTGGGACTTGAATTCCTATCTCCTTTCTCCTCAGAACTTGTGGGAGGTGTAGAAGAGATGTCTTGTTAGATATTATCATGTGCTCATATAACCTTTGCTTAAAAATTATGGAACTCAAAGGATCATTGTTGTTGTTAGATTAAATACATGTAATCCTTTTAAACATATTTCTGTGTTTGTCACTTTATGTAAGAAAAAAAAGTCAGACTAAAAAGGGTAAAAAAACACAAGAACAAAAAAAAAGCATACAAAGAAACAAAAAAGGTGAAAATACTGTATTTTGATCCACATTTCATCTCCAAAGTTCTCTCTCTGGATGCAGATGTCATTTTCTATCTCAAGTCTATTGGAATTGTCTCGAATCACCATATTGATGAGCGAAGCCAAGTCTATCAAAGTTGATCATCACATAATCTTGTTGTAACTGTGTGCAAAGTTATCTTGGTTCTGCTCACTTCACTCAGCATCAGTTCATGTATATCTTTTCAGGTTTTTTTTTTTCTGAAATTAGACTGCTCCTTATAGAGCAATAATATTTCATTACATTCATATATCCTAACTTATTCAGTCATTCACCAATTGATAGGCATGCATTCAGGTTTCAATTCATTGTGATTACAAACAGATCTGCTACAAACATTTCTGCAAATGTGGGTCCTTTTCCCTCTTTTATAATCAATTTGAGATAGTAGCGACACTGCTGGATCAAAGGATATATACAGTTTTATAGCCCTTTGGGCACAGTACCAAATTGTTCTTCAGAATGATTAAATCAAATGATCCACAGTCTATCAACAAAGCATCAGTGTTCCAGTTTCCCCACATCCCCTGCAATATTTTTCTTTTCTTTTTATTAATCAATCTGATAGGTGTGAGATAGTACATCAGAGTTGTCTTAATTTGCATTTCTCTAAGTAGTGATTTAAAGCATTTTTTCATCTGTAGGTGGCTTTAATTTCTTCTGAAATTGTCTGTTCATATCCTTTGACCACTTATCAATTGGGGAATGACTTGGATAGTTACAAATTTGAGTCAGTTCTCTATATATTTTAAAAGTGAGGTCTTTTTCAGAACTGGCTGTAAAAATCATTTCCCAACTTTCTGCTTTCCTTTTAATCTTGGTTGTATTGGTTTTGTTTGTGCAAAACCTTTTTAATTTAATGTAATCAAAATTTTCCAAATTGTATTTCATAATATTCTCTGTTCTTTGGCTATAAATTCCTCCCTTTTCTAGGGATCTGACAGGTAGACTACTAGAATTCAAAGTTTTAAAAAAAATGCAAAAAAATTTTACATTTGACTGGGAAAAATTAAATATTAAGTTAAAAAATAAAATACAATATTGCAAATAAAATTGATAGTGATGGGACATTCCAACAGTTCATTCAATTGGTAAAAAGTTAAAAGTTTTCGGTAGTCCTGTTTCTTTGACTTTTTCCAGCTATTGTTCAGAGTTCTCCTCCCTGGAGGACAGTCAGAATAAGATTCATCTCTATAGCATATGACAAGAGCTTTGAATATCTAAAAATAGCTATTGTAATTAAAATTAGAGTATTTGAACTACAAGATTTCTGAGGGTTTCCTCTTGTTTGAAGTTTGTCATCTCTCCCTATTCCCTGGCACTTTTCCTTTGACCAGTCCTTCATTAATAATAAAAAATAAAAAACTTTTAAAAAATTGCCTTGATGTATATTGTCATCCTTGTCATCCTTCCATCACCAATCTCTAGGATATTAATAACCCGATCAGCTAAGTGGCAGAATGAATAGAGAACTGTGCCTGACACCAGGAAAACCTACATTCAAGGGGAAGTCAATTAACCTCTGTTTGCCTCAGTTTTCTCAGTTGTAAAATGAGGAGAATTATAACATCTACTTCCCAGGGTTGAGAATCAAATCATATAATATTTGTAAAGCACTGGGTACATAGTGGGTATTACACAAATATTATTATTACTATATAATCATCATCAACAACTGTTGCAAATTTCTTCCTTATAAAATTGATTTTTTCTCCTTCACAAAATCATAATTTCTGGCTAATAGGCAAAGACTTTATACACATAGTATGTTTAGAACAATCACTTATACTCAATGCTCTAGGCAATTCTCTAAGATTATACATTGCAAAATACATGCATCATTGGAAGGAGTTTCTTCATTTTATACCAAAGAAATCACAGTCCATTCCCTAGCCCTATTGCTATGCATATGGTCTAGCTAAGCTCTTTTTATGACCATCTTCTGCAATTATGCTGAATCATAAAATCATCTTTTATGGATAGATTACTCACGAATATGATGTTTGAATGACTTATCTGGAGAGATTCAAATTTAGGCTCAACATAAGACAAAACTTGCTAACAATTAGAGCTATACCAAATGGAATTAACAGTCTAGAGCAACATTTGGTTCCCTCTCATTAGAGATTTTAAGCAAAGTAAATGTCCACTTGTTGGAATATTTTTTCCTGTTTAGATAAAAATTCTATTATATGAGTGGATCCTAGGGATTTTTAATATTATAGACCCGTGGGCAGTCTGGCTAAAATTTATACACCCATTCTCAAAATAATCTTTTTTAAATGCATAAAATAAAATACAGAGTATTATATAGCAAGCCAGTTATGTAAAAATACAATCATCAAAATATTTCTGGTCCAAGTTCATTGCCCCCATGAAACTTATTCACAGACTTTTGGAGGAATCCATGGATTCCAGGTTAAGAGCTTCTGATTGGATGGTCTTTGAGGTCCCTTTTGCTGTTCTAACTGTGTAAGTTTCCTGCTTACTAATAAACCAGAGCCAAGAGTGATTTTCTGACATGATCTTGATTACTTAAAATTCCCATTGTAAATACAGGAAGATTCGTAGATATTTGATCATTGATGCTCTGAAAAGGATAGAATTGTGAATGATAGAGGTTAAATTATGTTTCCACATTTGTTCCTAGTCTTTGTTATAGTGAATTTTACAACTTATATCTTCTCAAGGGGACCTTTCTATGTGAGGAACCTTTATTCCTTATCTTGAAATCTGCTAGCAGAGTCCGACATTACCCTTTGCAACCTGAGCAGGCTCTGATATGTCTAAGTTGATCTGCAGATTTCATGAAACATAATTCCTGCGTTTGATAATTCAATTCGTAAAAACTACCTGCCCTTGTATTTGGGGAAGTGCTTCTATTAAGAGCTGTTCTTTTCATTTCTGTGATACTCAGTGATGCAAGACCACTAACTAGAGAAGTGCCTATCTTGGGCCATTATAAATGTCAGTTGTAGTCAGAGGATCATAGATTTATGAGTTGGAAGGCACTTAAAGGCCTTCTGGTCCAACCCTTTCATTTAACTGGTGAAGAAACCGAAGCCTGGTGAGATTTAATGACTTATTTAAGGTTACAGTTGTGATAAGTTACATAGTTCTCTGGAACTTGAACCCAAGTTCAAATCTAGCTGCATACATTTATTAGTTGTATGATCTAGACTAAGTTAATTTATCTCTGTCTGCCTCAGTTTCTTCAGCTGTAAAGATAATAATGGCACTCCCTTTCAAGAATGTTGTGAGAATCAAATAAAGTAGTATTTGCAAAGTACTTTGCATGGTTCCTGGTACAGAACAGGTTCTTAATAAATACTTGTTCTCTTCCCTACTGCTATCCCATTGTTAGAGTGGGCAAGAGATGAGCAGATAGATCTTCTGGGGGAAAAAATCGTGTGATGCTATAGACCTATTTTGAGCAAATCTCACTCAAAATTCATTGCACAAACCTAAAAAGAATGAAATTTTTGACTACTTGACTACACATTCTAACTTAAAAAAAAACTCACTTAACTTAAAAAGAATTCAAAAATGTATTATACCACAGTACCATCATTTCAGCCTCTTTTCCATATTTGCATATGCTCTAGATTCTTCATCATATACATTGAAAGAATCTTTTTATTGGATAGAATCTGCTAGATAGAATTTGCTACAGTGTGCTGTACTTTGTATATAAAGATAAAAAGAACAACACAAACACTAGTATATGATCTTTTAAAAATATTTTATTTTTCTTAGTTACATGTAAAACATTTTTCCATTTATTATTAAAACTTTGAATCCCAGACTCTCTTCCTTCCTCTCTCCACACTCCCCCAATTAAAAGAGCACATGTGAAGTTATGCAAAATATTTCTATAAAAGTCAGATTGCAAAAAATAAACAAACCAAAAAAAACATAAATTCTGCCTCCCCCCCCCCTCCCAAAAAAAAAAAAACCCTCAGGAAAAAAAATTTTTTAAAATACTTCAATTTGTATTCAGAAGTAATCAGTTCTTTCCCTAGGTATGGATAGGACTTTTCATCATAAGTCCTTCAGAGCAATCTTAGTTCATTGCATTATTGAGAATACTAAAGTCTAAATATCTTATCTTTAAGTTTGTTTTGCATATGGAAATTGGTGATTCTGAAATACAGCATATTGATTGCTTTTTGAACAAAAACTGGTGTTTCCCAGATCCCTAGAAGATGTGAGGGTTCAAATTTGTGACTGTAGAATAGAGTTTTACTATAAATAATGATGATTTCGCCAGACAGTGACCAAATTCAAGAATTTGGCCTCATTAGAAACACATTCTAACCAGTTGAATTGATTACACAGAAAGTCCTTAAAATTTTCTTTCTAATGTAATACCTCAGAGAGCAAGTTTTGCAACTGATTAAATCATGCAACACCAAGCACATTAGGTGTGGCTGTTTTTTTTTTTTTTTTTTTTCCACAAGAGATACTTGTTTATGATTCTGATTTAGCTAAATACCATGCCTTCCTGTTATCCCTAGATACATAAATCTAGTAACCTTTCAAAAATAAAAGGATAATGTATAATAGATGTCTGTGGTATAGATCTAAGAGCAAAGTTTATTTTCAAAAAACACTTGTTCATTATCCCTAAGGAGATGCCATTTTCCAGTACAGTCTTCCCTTTTTTCAAACAAAATTTTCATTCAATGAATTTTTCTTACTGCTATTTTTGGACTCTAGAATAGAAGGAGAACCTTGCCAAAACAAACAAAAATATAAAAACAAAGAAATCAGTGATAAATATCCCAAACAGCAAGGACTATAAATTTATCTCCTTGTGTTCAGAAGCATTTGAAAAGGACAACTCAAAGTACAACATGAGCTGTTCATTAAATAAAAACAATCTAATGGGATAAAGAGCATGGGATATTAGAAACATATGAGGAGTGGTTGACATAAACCTTGAACAGCTAATCAGAGTCTGAGGGATTAGTAGAGATATTTCTCTGGGGAGCATCTGTCTTGAGACTACGTGGAGATTTCTATCTCATGAGTTGGAGGAATAGAATCTGAGTCAAAAAGAAATTGAAGGACTCAATTGAGGAGCCTGGCTTCAAATATTAGAAATAATAAAATTATACTGAGAATCAATCAGTGACCAAATTTTCAATAAATATCTACTATGTTCTGGGTGCTGTCTTAGACAACAAGATTACAAATACACTCCCTAGTCTTACAGAGCTAAGTTTTTGCTAAAAATTATAAAGCATTATAGGAGGATTTGGGTTCAAATATAACCTCTGGGATTTGTAAGTCTGGGCAAATAATTGATCCTCTATGTGCCTCAGTTTCTTTATTTCTAAGATTAAGAGTTTAGACTAGATGGTTTCCAAGATTCCTTACAGGTCAAAATCTATCATCCTAGATGAAATTATCACAGATGAGTACATTGATCTGTGATATCACTACTATATCTCTAAAAGTGTACATTATAGACATTTGGGATATATTTTCCATTTCCTCTCCCAAAACAGTACAAAGTGCTGAAGAAATGAGGGATATAACTGGTAACTGAGGGTAGGAAAAATGTAATAAAGTAAGCACTATTTGAATTGACCATTGGAGGAGTCTAGGAAATCAATGAGAAAGAAGGAAGAAGAGCATTCCAATTTGGAGGATATACTGGACAGTAGCATATAGGTAGGACAAGGTCAATATTTCTGGACCACAAGCACATGAAAGAAAATAATGTGTGAGTCACCTATATATGATACAATTGAAAAGGAAAATGCAATTATTTAGGAATCCAAGGAGGAATAGTATTACATGGATAAATAGAAAAAAAATCAACTTTAAATAATATAATGTTCTTCTAGAAAAATACATGTATAATATAAAATTTTGTAATTTTTATTTCCTTTGTGACCTTGAATATTACCATTTCAGTTCTTCTCTTCTTCAAGTATAATGGGCACTTTATATGTTGACTTTCTTGCTACTTCATACAAGTGATTCTTACCAATGTATCAAACACTTTACAGTTCCTGCTAGCATTGAGTTTTATATAACCAACATTTCTCTCTTGTCATCTACATTATTGAGTTATAAAATCCTGAATGAGGTTTAATGGAGGAAAGTAAGATGATAATAGGTCCCTAAGAATTATAGGTTTGTCAAGATGAGCATCCAACCGTCCAAGACGGAAAGCGATTTTTCTTTTTCAACGCTTCAGAGGTTAGTGACCTCAACAACCTTGAGCTAGTGCTAAGTCAATCTAAGGGATATATTTCAGATGGCAATAGTTTATTTTTATGTAACCCTTTAGGATTACAATATATTTTCTCATATGTGATCTCATACCGTGCCTAATGCATAGTAAGCATTTAATAAAAGCTTATTGGCTGACTGAATTGATTTCCACAATACTGCTATTAGCTAATAGTGCAAGAATCTTTATCTGGATTTTACACATAAAGAAATTAAAGCTCAGAGAAGTTACTTGACTTCTGATAGTTGGCCTGAATTACTGGCAGAGCCAGGACTGGAACACAATTCCATGTTCTACATTCCCTGATGCTTATGATTTTCAAACTGCAGCTGAAGCTGTAGAACATGTCTCCTGCCTTCAAGAAGCTTGAAGTGCAGTGGTAGAAATGTGATAATGAAGTATAGTGAATAGACAGTATCTCTGTGAGTCATAGAGGACTTATAATCTTTCTTCAGGAATTTTCCAGCTGTGAAATCTTGGTTAAGTCACTTTGCTCTCTCTGATTCAGATTCCTGTTCCGTAAAATGGGAATAATAATAGTTCCTATCTTTCAAAGTTGCTGTGAGGATCAAAGAAGATAATATATGTAAAGTGTAAACCTTAAAATGCTACATAAATGCCAGGAGTCAGAAGCTCCTGAGTCAAATTCAGCCTCAGATACTTTGCACTCACAAGCTGTGTGACTCTGGGCAAGTCATTTAACTTGCCTTGCAATGTGTGTATATGTAAATATACATAGATAGATAGATATTCATGTGTTCATATGCACACATAATACAAATCAAGGGGTAAATGAATATAAAGCATTTAAGAAACAGTTCAAAACTCAAATTCTATCTCCTGGGGTAATGAACTCTGAAAGATAAACTTTCATTTTATCCTTCCCATTTAAGGTGATCATGTCACTTCTAGGATAGTTCCAAACCAAACCATCTTATGCACACTTTAAGCCAACCTTTCCCCTCCCTTGCTTTTCTAACATAGCTCCCAAATATTGATAGAGAGAGATGATATAGATGCAGATCTATTTATCTATCTCTATGATCTATCTCTATTGATCTCTATCTATCCATATTGTCTTTTCTCATTTAAAAATAAGCTACTTGAGGGCAGTCCTTGCTTTGTAATACTTGTGTTTGCAGTGTTTAGCTCTGTGCCTGGCTCATAATAAGAATTTAATAAATGATTTCTCATTCATTTTATTCATTGTCTTCCAACTTTCATTCATTAATTCTCTTCTAGCTAAAATCTATGAACTTATGATTTTTCCCGTCTGTCTATTATTTCTAAATAATCTTTACTCGTTCATTGCCCTTCTCTCTATGAAAGAGAGTTCGTCTCAGCTCTATTTTAATTCCCTTTCTCTTTTAAGGCCATATTTTTCCCCTTAGTGATCTCATTCACTATCAAAGTTCTTTCATCACTTCAACTCTGGTGATTCCTAAAGCTACATACTCACTTCAAACTTTCTCCCATTAGATCCAATCTTAAAACACTACTTGCCCTTTGTACATCTCCACCTTTTTGTATTTCTAGCACCTCAAATTCAATATGTCCAAAATTAAACTCATCACCTTTTCCCCTCTATTTGTCCTTCCTACCAACCTCTCTCTTTCTTTTGATGGTATCAGCAATCTAGACTATTATCTAGACTGAAAATTCTTTGACTGTTATCTTTTACTGTTCCCTTTTCCTTCCCTATTCAATTATTTGGTAAGTTCTGTCAATAGTCCCTCCATAATATCTCTTGCATGTTCCTTGTTTTTCTCTACTCACTGCCTAGTTCAGGCCCTTCCTCCCTTTCATCTAAAATAGCCTCCTAAAATAGTTTCTCAGAAAAATTCCAAGTAATCTTTCTGAGATACAGGTCTCAGCATGTCACACACAGATCAAAAACCATTTCTGACTTGCTATCTAAGAAAAAAATATATAAACTTCTAATTTCATGCTCTCCGCAATCTCATTCTAACCTGCTCACATAGCCTCCTTTCATTACTCTCCCACACACACTCTATGGCCTAGTCAAATTGTACTAGTAGTTATTCTTTCATTTAGTCCTACCTTTTTCACCTATTTGAACAGCTCACATCTTTTGCAGTCCTTTTCTTTTGCCTGCTGAAATCTTTTCCTTCATTCAAGGACCAGGTCAGGTACCATATCCTATCTCCTATATTTTGAAAGGGATTACCTCAAATACTTTATTTATATTTTTTCTTTCCCCTCATCACATTTTCCCTATACCATACTATGTATATATATATGGGTTATATTATAAACTCGTAGTGAGCAGGAACTATCTGTTATTTTCATTTTTGTATCTATAGGACCCCAGGATAGTGCCTTGAAAGTATTTTTTAATTGAACTAAATTAAATTGCAGTTGATTTGTTCAACAGACAGTGGAAAGTCATTGGAAATTCCTCACAATGGTCTGTAGAAGAAGATTTAAATCTGACAACAGAATACAGGATGATGGGAAGAGAAAGGGAATGTCATGAGCCAATTTTAGTAACTTAGTCATGAGGTCAATAAGACTCTGAAATGATGTAGTAGTTATGTAATAGAGAGGAAGGATAGATTTTAGAAACAAATTAATAGTGAATGAAACTAAAAAAGCTTGAGTGAGAGGAAATATATGTAGAAAGAAAAAATCTCTGGTAGATCCAGCAACATTAGGTATGGAAGACCTCATTATTTTTTTAAATACCATTTTTATACTTCCTATTTATCTGATGGTCAGATTTGATGAGAACTTTTGCTTTCTTAAACATGCAGAAGTCAGAAACTAGAAATAAGTGAAAAGTTTTTAAATAGGGAAAATGCTATGAAAAAGCTATATTATAAGGCAGAGGTGAAGAACATCATCAGAGCTGGAGCCTACTGATTTAGTTTTATATGCTAATAATAAGTTTACTTATATAAAAACTTTAATTATCCAGTTTTCCCATTAACCCATTTTTATTTTCCAAGTTTGCCTATATTAGAAAAAGCAACATGGCTACTAAAAGTCTATTGATAACCATGAAAAATATAGCTAAAAAGCAAAGAGCAGTGACAAAAGCAAAGCTACATGCAGTTATGTGATACAGTGGATAGATTGTTCAACTAGGGAGTCAGAAAGGTCAGAGTTCAAGTCTAATCTCAAAAACATACGACTTATATGAGACTAGGCAAACCATTTAAATTTTACCTATCTCAATTTCTTATCAATAAAATAGGGATAATAGTCACATCTACCAGGATTGTTATGAGGGCAGAATGAAATAATATTTGTAAAGTACTATGCAAAACTAAAAATGTTATATAATGACAATTATTATCATATAACATTCTAATGTCATTCAACATGAGAGTAGGGGAGTAGATTTTGCAACCTCAATAGGCCTCAAAACTATCATTATACAAAAATTAAATGAGATCCTATTTTATTAAGAAAATATTAATCCACTCTATGTGTTAAGACAGAGAAATTAAAAAAATAATTTTGGAAAGATTTCCATTAAGAATGGTTTTAAAAGCAACATTTACTAACCAACAATTTTTCTTTTATCATTCGTAAGAAAAACATAAAATGGTGCTTTAATTAGTTGGGTAAATTAATTAGCTGTCCAATGAGAGCTTATCAAGAAGATACCTAGGAAACAAAAAGGAATAAAAATAGCCTAAAAATCCTAAAAATATTACACCAAAGGATCTTGAAAAATAATTTTCTCTAACGAATAATTAAAGAGAAGATATATACAGGATTTCCTTCTAATACACATTCACATGATAATTGGCAAAAAAGGACTTATCAGCCCTTGGCCTTCAGTACTCACAAGGTAGTACCATACCATGAAGGATAATAACCAAAGACATATGAGTACCTACTATGTTGCAGAACCCCATATTGGGCTTTAGGATGAAAACAAAGTCTTGATAAGACCAGATCCCTGCCTTCAAGGAATGTGTAATTTAGTACTAGTATCAGAGAGTACAAAAATAGCTAGACAACTGAATATTACCTGAGAGCTCTAAGTAGTTAGGTTTAAAAAAAATTGCTTGAGATATTGCTTAGTGGCTATTAACAGTTCTTATTGCTTTCTTTTTATTCCATCCATGGAAAGATAAAATAATGCTTATTACCAACAGGCTTGACAGAGTGCTTTGAAAACCTCTGACAAAAAGAGCTATGTTTAGACTGAGTGCTATCGATATTAAAGGGCTTAATATAAATATTTTCAGAAGTCTTAGTACTGCAGGTGTATTTGTTTTGAGTCTGCCTCATACATTTCACTTTGTACTGTGCAATATTCAACCTTTGCTTTATTCTAGTCATGAATGAAACATGAAAGCATTTCGTGAGGAAGTTAACAAACAAGAGAGCAAATAAAATATGACTGACAAGCCCTCAATTTACAAATGTAATTGAATAAAGGATCATATTAATATAAAAAATATGGGGAATCAATTATATTTGATCTAAAGCTTCCTCATTAGAAAATGCTGTTGTCCCTAAGAGATATTTTATAAAGGAATAAGGAGAGTTACATGATGATCAGAATAAGTAGAACCTAGAGAAAAAAACATATGACTATTAGACATGAAAAAATAGGGGCTTCATGTTTTATACTAGTGTATCTTCTTAAAATAAGATTCTCTTTTGCATTTTACATGTTTAGAAAACATTTAATAACAACAGTATACTTATTTTTCTAAGGAGGATAAAAAAGGCAGAGTATCTGAGAATCTTTGAGATGCATACAAAGAAAGATATAAGATATATAAGGAATATATAAAGTCTTCCTTGGGTTGAGCTCCCAGGCAATATTCTTATCCCCCATATCCAAGTCAGCACGGAGACAATTTTTAATACTTTAAAAAAGGGTGAAAGTTACAAATAAAAATAATAGTATTACCAAAAGATGATAGTAAATATTCTTACAAGTCAAGATCAAAAGGTAACCAATAAAAAGTTACTACTTCTAAGCAAAAATTACAGGCTGAAAAATAAAGAAAAAAAGATTTTCCCATACTTAAATGCTATTTTAAAACATTGCTTTGATTTGACGATTCCCAGATGGTTGACAAATGATCCAATGAAATTGACTTAAATGATTATATCTCTCTCTGGCAGAAAAGGAAGAAAGGGAAGGAGAGACAAACATGTTGGGTCCTCCTCAGTCACTCAAAAAGACAGAACTTTAACATGTGGTTAGCCAACTAGAATCAGTTACAGAATGTCTACACATGTTCCACAGCTACAAAAACTTCCCTTATACTTTATCATGACTTTCTGGAAAGCAGATTTTCTTAGCTTTCCCACGTGAGGAAGATGCCACAATTAAGCAAGCTAACAGGGTCTACCCATGTTCCAGACCTCAGTTATACTAAAACAATCAATGATATTTGTGATCAATAAATTAGGCAAACAAAAAGCATTATAAAATTCCTTTTATGTGTATATATGGCAGCTAAATGATTCAATGTATAGAGTGCTAGGCCCGAAGTAAGGAAAATTCATTTTCTTGAATGAAAATCTGGTCTCAGACACTTCCTTTATTCATGACTCTAGACAAGTCACTTAACTCTATTTGCCTCAGTTTTATCAGCTATAAAACGAGCTGGAGAAGGAAATGGCAAGCCATTCCATTATCTCTGCCAAGAAAACCCAAATGGGATTAGGAAGAACCAGACATGATTGACAAAAGACTGAACAAAATAAATAAAGACAAAAATTAAATCTTACATTCTATCAGTGGAAGTAACGTGTGTGTATAGACAAAAATACACAAAAAATGCCTTTATATTTGTATGCATGAATATAGATATAGATATAGATATATATATATACATATAGATATAGATAAATAATACATATGCATATGTATTCATTTTTATATACACATATATCTATATCTATAAACACAAATTACCTTGTATTTATTTGATATATATCTATATAGAAATCTATCTGCTTGGTCATTGCCAGTGATTGCCTTCACAGATCCTGATGATTCTAGAGGAGAGAGTGAAGCTGATGATTAGACAGTTCTGTATCATTATAACTCAATTCACTCACAAATGATATCACAGATCCTCTTCAAGAATAAAGGACAAAAAATGCAGCACAGCAACAAAACAAGATATTCATCTATATAGTAGCTATAAACCAACTAAATACAAAGTAATTTCGGGAGGAAAGAGAATAAAAATTGGAAAGTGGAGATAAATTAGATTAAGTTTCATCTATATATATATATATATATATATATATATATATATATATATATATATATATATATATATCTTATATGTAGCATAATTGACCTGAAACTTAAAGGAAACAAAGTTTTTTAAGAGTAAGCAGAGAGTGTATTCCAGTCATGGATAGACAACCAGTACAGTGATAAAAAGACAGAAGATAGAGCCTCATTTATTGAGCAATAGCTACAAGGCCAACATGACTGAATCATCTATTACAGGAAGAGTAATGATATGTAGAAAATAAGCCAGCAAAAGTAGTTTGGGACCAGATTATGATGGCCTTTAAATGACAAACAAAAGAGTTTATATTTGAAATACAGGAAAAGGGTTTTCTATGGAGTTTTTCAGATAGAATAGTGACATAGTCAAATATTCACTTTATAAAAGGTACTTTGGTAGCTATGTGAAGTATTTTTTTTTGTTATATATTTTATTTTATTTTATAATAACTTTATATTGACAGAATCCATGCCAGGGTAATTTTTTTTACAACATTATCCCTTGTACTCGCTTCTGTTCCAATTTTTCCCCTCCTTCCCTCCACCCCCTCCCCTAGATGGCAAGCAGTCCTATATATGTTAGATATGTTGCAGTATATGCTAGATACAATATATGTTTGCAGAACCAAACAGTTCTCTTGTTGCACAGGGAGAATTGGATTCAGAAGGTAAAAATAATCGGGGAAGAAAAACAAAAATGCAAATAGTTCACATTCATTTCCCAGTGTTCTTTCTTTGGATGTAGCTGCTTCTGTCCATCATTTATCAATTGAAACTGAGTTAGGTCTCTTTGTCAAAGAAATCCACTTCCATCAGAATACATCCTCATACAATATCGTTGTCGAAGTGTATAATGATCTCCTGGTTCTGCTCATTTCACTTAGCATCAGTTCATGTCTCTCCAAGCCTCTCTGTATTCATCCTGCTGGTCATTTCTTACAGAACAATAATATTCCATAACATTCATATACCACAATTTACCCAGCCATTCTCCAATTGATGGACATCCATTCAATTTCCAATTTCTAGCCACTACAAATAGGGCTGCCGCTATGTGAAATGTTAATGGGAGTGGAGAAAGATCAAAGTAAGAAAGATTAATCAGATGGATATTCATAGTTCAGATGAGAAGTAATAAAGGTCAGAAGTAAAGTGGTATCTACGAGAGTAGGAAAACAATGTGAAGATGGGAATAACTCATTAATGAGAGCAACTATTCCATAATTTAGCTTTTCTCCTTAACCTTCTTACTGTACTTTAACTTTTCACCTTCTCAGCTCAGAAGCTTCATGTTTTATTTAAATAAAATAAAATAAAGAATAAAAAAATACAGCCAAGATGGCAGAGAGTAGACAGTCTTTGTCAGACTTCCTGGCTTCCCTCAGATCTATATCAAATCAAACCTCTGAATAGATTTTGGAGGTACAGAATCCACAATATTTGGATTGTAAATAACAAAAATCCAGCAGAAGATATTTTGGAAGAACTTCAGAAAAGGTCTGTCTTGATCGGGCGGTGGGCGGGGAGTGGCCCAGTGCAGGCAGTGCAGAGACCCAGTGCTGACAGGGCTCTGCATGCCAGGGGAAATCTAGTGGAAGGTTGGTGGCTACTCTGTCCAGGTTCAGAAGCCAGAGGATCAGGAGACTAGCTGTAAGACCTCCAACACAACTACAGAAGGCAAATAGTGAGTCCTTGAATCCCAGAATAATAGGTGGGACCTGGCCATGCCCATCCAGCACAAGAAGGAACCTGGCAGCACCAGTCCCAGGATAAAATGAAACTGCTATCACTGTAGAGGAAGCTTGGGACAATTTCCCCTTTGCCCTAAGAGCAAATCTCAAACTCTTAAAATGAGCAAAAAAGCAAAAAGAGATCTGTCTATATATAGCTTTTATGGAGATAAGGAATTATAGATCTCAAACCCTGAGGACATGAATCAGATGAAGCCTCAAAAGATGTTATGAGTTGATTTCTAGCTCAAAAGATTCACATGGAAGAATCCAAAAAGAATCTTAAAAGAGAGTTAGAAAAAAAAATGGGGAAAGGAAATGAGAAATTTGCAAGAGATTTTGGAAAAGGAAATACAAATTCTCAGAAGAAAACTCCTTAAAAATAGATTTGGCAAAATGGAAAAGGAATACACCTCCTTGAAAAACAGAATTGGTGAAATGGAAAAAGAAATCTAATGAACAAATCAACTCATTTAAAAGTTCAGTTTGTCAAATGCAAAAGGAGACTAAAAAGCAAACTGAAGAAAAGAATTCACTAAACAGAATTGAATGGATGAAAGTGAATGTCTCAAGGAAACATCACGAATCAGTTACACAAAACAAAAAAAAAAAAATGAAAAAAGAAGATGAGAATGTTAAATATCTCATTGAAAAACCAATTTACCTGGAAAATAGATTCAGGAAAGACAATCTCAGAATTATTGGGTTACCTGAAAAACCACAATAAAAAAAGAACTTAGAGAATATCTTTTAAAAATTATCAAGGAAAACTGCCCTAATGTCCTAGAACGAGAAGGTAAAAAATTATTGAAAGAATCCATTAATCACTTCTTAAAAGAGACCCCAAAATAAAATCGCCAAAGAATATTATAGCTAAATTTTAGAATTACCTGATCAAAGAGAAAATGACACAAGCAGACAGAAAGAAACATTTCAAATATCAAGGAGCCACAATCAGGATTATCCAGGACCTAGCAACTTCCACTTTAGAGTATTAAAGGACCTGGAATATAATATTCTGGAGGGTAAAGAAGCTTGGACTTCAGCCAGGAAATCAACTATCCAGCAAAATTAAGCATTATCTTTCAGAGGAAAAGATAGATATTCAATGTAACAGGGAATATTCATTTATTGTTAATGAAAAGACCAGAACTGAATAGAACAATTGACCTTCAAATACAGAACTCAAGAAAAGCAGAAAAAGGTAAAAAGGGAAGGAAAAAAAACCTTATATTTTTAAAGGTTAAAAAGTTTACATTTCTATATGGGATGATGATATGTTAACTCTTAAGAACTGGGTCTTTGTTAAGGGTATATTTAGGGGGTGTAGGTATAATCTGATTTTATTGTAATGATATATACAAGAAATTAGGGGTGGGGAAGAGATTGTACTGGAAGAAGAGGAAAATAAAGTAAATTGCAATATATGAAGAGGCAAAAAAGATCTATTAAAATTGAGGGGAAAAATTAAGGGGACAAGTATTGTGTAAACCTTAATCTCATTGGATTTGGCTCAAAAAGAGAATATCAGACATATTTAATTTGATAGAGAAACTTGTCTTACCCTATAAGGAAGTAGGAGGGGAAAAGAGAAAGGAGGCTAATAGAAGAGAGAATAGAAATAGAAAGGAAGGGATAAGAAAAGCGGGGGGAGGGGGGGAGGGAGAGAGCTGTAAAAAAAAAAGGAAGGCTGATTGAGGGAGGTGATGGTCAGATGGGAAGCAAGAAAGGGGAAAAGGAAAGAGAAGAGTATAATTTGGGGTAAATAAGATAGCAGGAAACACAAACTTAGTCATTTTAACTGTGAATGAAAATGGAATGAACTTTCCCATTAAGAAGAAGAGTACAGCAGACTGTATTAAAAGCCAGAATCCTACATTATGTTCTTTATAAGAAACACATTTAAAGCAGAGTGATATACCTGTCAGATTGGATAGAATGACAGGGAAAGATAATGCAGAATGTGGGAGAGGATATGGGAAAACAGGGACACTAATACATTGTTGGTGGAATTGTGAATACATCCAACCATTCTGGAGAGCAATTTGGAACTATGCTCAAAAAGTTATCAAACTGTGCATACCCTTTGATCCAGCAGTGTAACTACTGGGCTTATATCCCAAGAGATCATAAAGAAGGGAAAGGGATCTGTATGTGCAAGAATGTTTGTGGCAGCCCTCTTTGTAGTGGCCAGAAACTGGAAACTGAGTAGATGCCCATCAATTGGAGAATGGCTGAATAAATTGTGGTATATGAATATCATGGAATATTATTGTTCTGTAAGAAATGACCAGCAGGAGGATTTCAGAAAGGCCTGGAGAGACTTACATGAACTGATGCTGAGTGAAATGAGCAGGACTAGGAGATCATTATATATTTCAACAATAATATTATATGATGATCAATTCTGATGGACCTGGCTATCTTCAGCAATGAGATGAATCAAATCAGTTCTAATGGAGCAGTAATGAACTGAACCAGCTACACCCAGAGAAAGAACTCTGGGAGATGACTAAGAACCATTACATAGAATTCCCAATCCCTATATTTTTGCCCACCTGCATTTTTGATTTCCTTCACAGGCTAATTGTACAATATTTCAGAGTCCGATTCTTTTTGTACAGTAAAATAACGGTTTGGACATATATACTTATTTTGTATTTAATTTATACTTTAACATATTTAACATGTATTGGTCATCCTGCCATCTAGGGGAGGGGGTGGGAGGAAGGAGGGGAAAAATTGGAACGAAAGGTTTGGCAATTGTCAATGCTGTAAAATTACCCATGCATATAACTTGTAAATAAAAAGCTATTAAAAATTTAAAAAAATAAAATGCTACTTTCTACAAGCAGTCTTCCATAAAATAAAATAAAGCAGAGTGATACATACAGAGAAAAGATAAAAGACTGGAGTAGAATAAATTATGCTTCAAGCAAAAGCAAAAATAGATCTAATTAAAAGAGATAAGGAAGGAAATTACATTTTGCTAAAGGGTACAATACATAATGAAATAATATAAAACTAAACATATATAACTAAGTGCATCAAATTCCTAGAGAGGAAGTTAAAAGAGTTGCAAGATGAAATAGATAGCAAAAGTATACTAGTAGGGGAATCTCAAATTTACTATATCAGAACTAGATAAATTGAACTACAAAATAAATAAGAAAGAAGTTAAGATGGTAAATAGCATTTTAGAAAATTTGGCTTGATGGGAAAAAATTGAGTGGGAACAGAAAGAAATATATTTTCTTCTCATTGGTACATGGAACTATACAAAAATTGACCATGTATGAGAGCATAAAAATACCAAAAATCAAAGGCAGAAAGAATTAATGCATCTTCTTCAGATCAAAATGCAATAAAAATTATATATAATAAAGGGGCAGAGAAAAATAAATCAATAATTAATTGGAAACTAAATAATCTAATCCTAAAGAATGAGTTTGTGAAACAACAAATTATAGACATAATCTATAATTTCATACAAGAGAATGACAATAATGAGAGAACATATCAAAATTTATGGGCTTCAGACAAAGCAATTCATAGGGAAAATTTTATATCTCTAGACTGTTACTTACATAAAATTGAGAAAGAGAAGATGAGTGAATAGGGAATGAAATTTTAAAAGCTAGAAAAAGAACAAGTTTTAAAACCCCAATTAAAAACCAAATTTGAAATTCTGAAAATAAAAGGGGAGATTAATAAAATTGAAAGTAATAAAATTATTAAGGTAATAAACAAAACTAAAAGCTGGTTTTATGAAAAAAAAAACAATAAAATAAATAAACCTTCAGTTAATTTAATTAGAAAAAGGAAAGAAGAAATTCTAATTGCTAGTAACCTAAATGAAAAGGATAATCTTTTTACCAATGAAGAGGAAATTACAGCAATAATTAGGAGCTATTTTGTCCAATTGTATGCCAGCAAATCTGATAATCTAAGTGAAATGGATGAATATTTACAAAAATATAAATTGCCCAGATTAAGAGGAAGAAATAAATTATAACTAGTCCCTTTTTAGAAAAAGGAATCAAACAAGCTATTTAATCAACTCCCTAAGAAAAAACTCTCCAGGGCCAGGTGGATCTAGAAGTGAATTCTACCAAACATTTGAAGAACAATTAATTTAATACTTTGCAAACTATTTGGGAAAATAGAGGAAGGAGTTCCTACCAAATTCCTTTTATGACACAGATATGGTGCTGATATTTAACCTAGATAGGGCCAAAACAAAGAAAGAAAATTATAGACCAATTTCTTTGATGAATATTGATGCAAAAATCTTAAATAAAATATTAGCAAAGAGATTACATCAAGTTATCACCAAGATAGTAGACCATGACCAAGTATGACTTATACCAGGAATGCAGAAGGGGTTCAATATTAGAAAAACCATTAGCATAATTAACTATATCAATAATCAAACTAAGAGAAAACATATTATCTCAATAGATATAGAAAAAGAATTGGACAAAATCCAACACCCATTCCTATTAAAAACATTAGAGAGCATAAGAATAAATGAAGTTTTCCTTAAAATGATCAGTAGTATCTATCTAAAACCATCAGCAACATCATATGTAATGGGGATAAACTGGAACCATTCCTAATAAGATCAGGGGTGGGGTGAAATAAAATTGCCCACTATCACAATTACTATTCAGTATTATATTATAATTTTTAACTTTAGCAATAATAGGGAAAGAAATGAGTAGGTAAGGAGAAAAAAATTATCACTCTTTGGAGATGATATGATGGTACACTTAGGGAAACTACTAGAAAATATTAACAACTTCATTAAAGTTGTAGGAAACAAAATAAATACACATCAAAATTTCTATATGTTACCAACAAAGTCTAGTAGCAAGAGATACAAAGAGATAACCCATTTAAAATAACTATAGATAATCTAAAATTTTGGGGCATCTACCTACCAAGGCAAAGTCAGAAACTATATGAACACAATTACAAAATACTTTCCACACAAATAGTCAGATCTAATCAATTGGAAGTATATCAAGTGTTCATGGATAGGGAGAGCTATTTTTTTAAATGACAATTCTACCTAAATTAATCTACTTATTAAGTGCTATACCAATCAAACTGCCAAGAAATCACTTTACAGAGCTAGAAAAAATACTAACAAAGTTCATCTGGAAGAGCAAAAGGTGAAGAATTTCAAGGGAATTAATGAAAACAAATGCAAATGAAGGTGACCTAGTTGTATCAGACCTAAAATTATATTGCAAAACAGCAGTCATCAAAACCATTTGGTACTGGCTAAGAAATAGAGTATTTGATCAGTGGAATAGGTTAGGGTCACAATGACTATAATAATCTAGTGTTTGATAAACTGAAAGACCCTACTTTCTGGGAAAAGAACTCACTTTGACAAAAATTTCTGGGAAAATTGGAAAATCATGTGGCAGAAACCAGGCATTGACCTACACCTAACACATTATACCAAGAAAAAGTAGAAATGAGTTCATGATTTAGACATAAAGAGTAATATTATAAATAAATTTAAAAATAAAGGATAATCTATCTCTCAGATCTGTGGAGAAGGAAGGAATGTCTGGCCAAAGAAAAATTAACATATATTATGAAATGCAAAATGGATAATTTTGATTATATTAAATGAAAATTTTTTTGTTCAGACAAATTCCATGACAGACAATATTAGAAGGGAAATTAAAAACGTGTAAAAAAAAATTTTTTTTAAACGCAAAGTTTCTGATAAAGGCCTCATTTCTAAAATATATAGAGAACTGACTCAATTTTATAAAATACAAACCATTCTCCACTTGATAAATGATCAAAGGATATGAACAGACAATTTCCAGATGAAGAAATTGAGACCAGTCTAATCATATGAAAAAATGCCCTAAATCACAATTGATCAGAAAAATGCAAATTAAGACAAGTTTGAAGTAACACTTCACACCTCTCAGATTAGCTAAAATGACAGGAAAAGATAATGATAAATGTTGGAGGGAATGTAGGAAAACTAGGACACTAATACATTGTTAGTGGAATTGTGAATTGATCCAACTGTTCTGGAGAGTAATATGGAACTGTGACCAAAGAGCTATCAAACTGTGAATACTCTTTGATCCAGCAGTGTCTCTACTGACCCTATAAACCAAAGAGGTCACAAAAAAAGGAAAAAAAACCCACATGTTCAAAAATGTTTATAGCGAGCCCTTTTGGAAACTGAGTGGATGCCCATCAGTTGGGGTATGGATAAATAAGTTATGGTGTATGAAAGTTATGAAATATTATTTTTCTACAAGAGGCTATCTGTAAGATGATTTCAGAAAGTGCTAGAGAAACTTAGCATGAGTAAGTGAAATAAGTAGAATCGAGAGAACATTGTACATAGCAACAACGAAACTATGCGATTCTGAAGGACATGGGTCTTTTCAACAGTGAGGTGATTTAAGTCATTTATTTATGATGGAGACAGTCATTTGCATCCACAAAGAGAATTGTCGAGACTGAATGTAGATGACAACATAGTATTTTCACCTTTTTGTTGTTTGCTTGCTTTTTGTTTTCTTTATCATTTTCTTTTCTTTTTGATTTGATTTTTTCTTGTACAGCATGATAAATATTAAAACATATATAGAAGAACTGCACATATTTAACATATGTAGGATTACTTGTCTAAGGGAGGGGTGGGAGGAAGGGAAGGAGAAAAAAATGGAACACAAGATTTTACAAGGGTGAATGTTGGAAACTATGCATATATTTTGAATATAAAAAGCTAAAAAATGGGAAAAATAGAATTTATAACAAGCTCCCTAAAGCAAAGGTCTGATCATCCCCTATTCAGTAAACTTCAAAAGCCCTTCATTATTTCTAGAATCAAATATAAATTCCTTTGTTTGGAATTTTGCAACCCGACCTCTACCAACAGTACAGAATTAGTCTTGTTTTGCAGGTTCTGAGTTTGAGGTGTTTACAGGATTTGTTTTGAGATATCTAAAAGTTAATTGATAATGTATATCCATACCTCAGTAGAGACATTAGGCTGATTATATAGATTTAAGATTGAAAACATGAGATATTCATTACTTAGAGATGATAATAATAGAACCCTGAGGAGCTGTTGAAGTCATAATGTACAAGAGTATAAAATAAATTCAAATCCCAGGACATAGAATAGGACATATACTCATAGTTATGGTCATGATCATCATGAATGACGAGTCAGCAAAGGAGAGTGAAAGTAGTCAGATGAACAGAAGAAACAAGAAAACAGTGTCATAAAAACTCATAGAAAAGAGAGAAGTCAGGAAGAGACTGGTGGTCGATGGTGGCAAATGCTTCAAGGAAGTGAAAGAGCATAAGAACTAAAAAAAAGCCATCACATTGGTGCAAAGAGAAATTCCCTTCCCTTTCCCCAACCCTCCCTAAAGGAAACTCCAGGATCATGATTTAAAATGGATAGAGAAATTACATATAGAAGCTACTTTGGAGACTAACAGTTCTGACTCCTTCACTCTACATGTAATGAAACTGGGACCTAGAAATATTCAGTGACTTGGACAGTAAGAAGTAGATCTATTATAAAAATTTAAATTCAATGATCTGAAATCAAACATTTATTTTACGTTCCCAAACTCATATAAAGACCTTTGAGACCAGCTGAGGAAAAGGTGGTAAAGAGCAAGAGCTGGCCCCAAAGTTCCCTATGTTTGACCCTTTTCTCTTCTTTGAGGCTTCCATTTGAGCAAACTGATTGTGATTTGGTGTTAAGGAGTAGGAAAGTGCAGGAGTAGATTAGATTGTGACTAAGGCCCTACTATATCCAAATATTCTGACTTCAATAAAAATTTCAAAATAAAAAGAACATGGTCACTAGGGACAGAGGTAACTATGACTCAAATCTCAGCTCTGCCACGTCCTACCTGTGTGACCTCAACATTTTCCAGGTCTCACTTTCTGTCACAAAATGAAGGGTTAGAACTGACTGATCCCTAAGGCTCCTTCTAGTTCCCAATCTTATTTTCATGCATGGTGAATTACAACCTCCCTGCTGCATTTAAATGACAGATGCTCAATTGGGACATCAGTTAACACCCGTGGTAACAGTATTGGAACCAAATAGCAAATGCACAACAAACACCCACAAACTTTCCATAGGTTTTAATTGTGATGAACAAACTGAACCCCAAAGAATAAAAATGTACCTCCCTCCTTTCCTTAGTGAGGTAGAAGCCTGCAGATGTGGAACATTAAAAAATGCTGTAAAAATAAATTATTTTTGCTTAGCTGATTGTTGTTGTTTAGTGGTGGTGGTGATGGTGATGCTATAAGAGAAGGCTTGCTATAGTAGAGGTAGAAGCAATGAAGTACAATCAGAAATGCCTGTGATATAAAAATGTGCATAAATATCATTAAGTAATTTTTTGTTTTCATTTTCCTCATATTCCATATAAAAAAATAATATTGCATGCCATATACCTCCCTGAAATCACTTCCCCTTCCCCATTGTAAATATAAATTCTATGGTTTGCTTTCAGGCAACCACTTCACGAAGATTTCTTGGAATGACTCCTAACCTTACTCTTAACCCCACTCTTATTACACAATCAAGAGTCCATAAACATCTGCCCTCAGAAAAATGCTCTTAAAAGTTCCCTCCCAAACACACATGCTGATGAAAACTAAACCAAAGGGGAAGGGTTGGCAGACGATATCACATTTCTTTTTGACTTCCAGCCTAGTGGGCAGGGTTTCTCTCAATGTTATTTTTTGACTGATACTCCTCCTTAAAAAAATTCAAAATAATGGAACTTATCAAGAAGATTTGGCAAAGTTCTTTGAAGTCCTTTGATGAAAAAGAGCTTGGTCTGTACAGAGTATCATCACTGTTTAAGAGATTAATCCAAATATATTCAGAGGTCCTGGTTTTGAAAATACATTTATCAAAACATCCTATAATCCCAGCAGCTCCCAACTTGCTCTCTGAACAATCCAGGCCCAGATGAAGGAGAGTACATAAAGCTAGGGTTCACAGCCTGGGAGGAATTTATTCTTTCTGACAGTAAGCCACAAAGAGAGTAGGAAGATAGGAGGAGGAGAGGATGAAGGAAAAGAGAAATTGGAACTGAGTAGCAGAAGTCATTACTTGCTTTTGAATATAAAATGTGAGGCTTAAGCAGTAGAAGTAAAATTTAGGTACTAAAAAATTAATTTACATCTTGGTATAAGTCTATAGACTTTGGGAAAGTATTTGAATTGATCTTTTTAGAAAATTCACTATTTATGAAACATGTTATTGTTTATTGAGCCTACTATGTACCCAATGCCTATAGAGTGCTATAGAAAATTGAATAACAATAACAGTTAGCATTTATACTTTAAGTTTTATAAAAAAAAACCTTTTGATATATTATATGATTTTATCTTTACAACAACATTGGAGATGCATGTTATCATTGTTACCATTTCATAGATGAAGCAACTTTTTAGTTTGAAACAACATCTGAAAGAAGGTAGGAAGAGACAAATAAGGAAAAAAGGAAGGAAGGAAAGGAAGGAAAGGAAGGAAGGAAGGAAGGAAGGAAGGAAGGAAGGAAGGAAGGAAGGAAGGAAGGAAGGAAGGAAGGAAGGAAAGAAGGAAGGAAGGAAGGAAGGAAGGAAGGAAGGAAGGAAGGAAGGAAGGAAGGAAGGAAGAAGGAAGGAAGGGAACAAAAGAAGGGGGGAAATGAGAGATGGAAAAAAGGAAAGAATTTAAGCTTCTTTTTCTTGATGTTCATAATGAAATGATTATTTTTTTTAGATTACTTTCCCAGGAACAGACTTCAAGTTCACTGGCTTTCAGCTAGCACACTATCCTCATATTTTGTAAGACTGAAAAAACAGTTTTCCCCTTTTTTTCCCATTCTCTGGTACTTATGCTATTCTTGATAATCTTTTGAAGCTTTCTAATTGTGGCTGGGCTGTCACATCTTCCAGTGTTTTCTGTACCCTTAATTCACTTAAATTCTTCAAAGACAAATAGGTATCCTCTTATTATCTAATTATTTACCTTAGGTTTAACTCCCTATTAGCCTTTTATGAGCTATATTTTCTAGTACAAAGATTTTCTGTACCAGAGAAAAGAAGCAAAATACCAGTTGTGTAATTTTGCTTTTTCTCCATCAATATTACCATCATTATATTTACCTTAACCATACATTTTGTGCTTTCTTTGATCTTCTTCTCCAATATAGCTTTATAGAAAGAGAAAGAAAAGCCAAAAAAAAATCTCTTTTTCTTGTCTTTACTGTTTTTCTCAAGCCTTGCTTCACTCTGAGATCAAATGTCCCTGGCATTATTCTTTCAGAATTGTGTCATGTTTTGGTTTTAATCCTTAATTCAAGGATGATGATCAATTGGAGGATAATCCCTTCTGCCCTTGCCTCCATTTTTTATATGTCTTTTGTAAAAATGGAATTAGTTGATGAATTGCCTGTTCACCCACATCAGTTTCTCTAAATAGCTCTATTTTTATAAAAGGATTGTTTAGAACAGTTTGTCATGAATTAGTCCAACCACTCTGAAAAACAATCTGGAACTGTGCCCAAAAGGCTATAAAGCTGTATGTAACCTTTAATCCAGCAATACTACTAAGTCCGTATTCCAAAGAGATCAAACAAAAAGGAAAAGGACCTATATGTAGGAAGATATTTGTATCAGGTTTTTTGTTTTGTTTTGTTTTGTTTTTTTTTGTTTTTTGTGGTGGCCTCGAGTATCTCAAAAAGAATTTGAAACCGAGGGAATGCTCATTAATTAAGGAATGACTAAATAGGTTATGGCATATGATTGTGATGGAATATTATGGTTAAATGGGAAATAACGAAAGGAATAGTTTCAGGGAAAAAAATAAAACTACATGGCATGACCTATATAAATTATGCAAATTAATGTGAGAACAGGGAGATCATTGTGTATAATAACAACAATTATATAATGATAATCAACTGTGAAAGACTTGACTACTACAATAAATACAATGATCCAAGATAATTTCAAAGTATTCATGATGGGAAAATGCTATTCACCTCCAAAGAGAGAACTGATGAACTCTAAGTACAAATTGAACTTTAATATTCTCAGTTTTTGCTTTTTTGTAGAATGAATAATATAGAGATATGTTTTGCATGATGTCATACATATAATTGATATTCTTTCTTTCTCAGTGGGTGAGGGAGAGGCTACAAAGAAGAAAGAAAATCTGGAGCTCAAAATTTAAAAAGAAAAGGTATTTAAAATTTTAAAAACAAGTTAGTCATGTTTCCAGAATTTCATTCTTGAACACTTCTCATGTTTTTCTGGTCTGATTGACTTTAGAAAATTTGAGGCCAATGTTATCCTGTCTTACCTTTATCTGAGATCTTTGAAAGCTGAGTTTCCCAGACCTCACATGTATGTCAGATAATGTCCAACTTTCCTTTCCTCTATAACAAATTTTAAGTCTGAGTGATCATTTTAGCCTAATAAATTACTATCAAATGTATTTCAGCTCTTTTTTCCCCTGTCATGTTCAGAATAATAAAATAATTTTTCCCTTATCACTTCATGATTTGAAGAATAAAGTGATCTTTGACAAGACAAAACATTATTAGCTACTTTGCTTTTGGCAGAAAACTCTATTCAGTGTCAATTAAGAATAATAGAAAACTTGGCAAAGCTAAGTCTTAAGGCAGTGTCTCTAAATGAAAATTGCCATCCCACACTACTCCTCTCTCCCAACAAGACCCAAAGACTTTCACAACCAAAACTCTAGCAGTTCACCCATCCAAATCAAAAAGTGACTGAGATCAGGCTGTATACACTCCATAAAGGAACTAAGATCTGATCCTGCCCTTTTACTGTAATTTTTTCTTTATTGCTCCTATTATCCTTCTTTGTGTTTCATTTTAGTCCTTGAGCCTTCCCTTTTGAAAGCTAAACATGATATAATATGGCCTATTTCCATAAACACTACTGACTTATCTAATTCTCCTGAAAAACCTCATGGTACCTGAAGAAACTTGGAGAATTAGCTACAAGACTATGAACTCTTTGAAAGCAAAATTATTGTTTTGTTTCATTTTTCTATTCTAGATCTTTATCCTAAAAGGACAAAAACAAATGGCTAAATAAGAAATTGAAATCCAAGATAAATAATGAAATACAAGATCACCTGACAGCCTTTGATCAGCTCAATAATCCTATCTTAGACATCTTTGTATATATACACAGTAAAAATCTGTTAAATGAGTAAATTCTCATTAGAGATAGTTGATTGCTTAGTAGGAATTAATTCATCAGAGCTTCCCAACCACAATAACTAGCTGAGAATAGGATACTGAAGAAAGGAAACAATGAATCATTGATTTCTGAGAATAAAAAAGGAAGTAAGTAATACTGGTGGGAGAAGTAAAAGGCTACCAAAGACCTACTTCACAATGTTGTGGTGAATCATCCACAGGTAGGGAGACCTTTAGTAAGAGCATAGAGCTAAGTCAGTAGTCAACATAAAACTAAAAAATAAAAACTTCAATAAAAAATCAAACTCCTCTGTCTAGCATGTAATGCCCGTCACAATTTGGCTCCATGTTATCTTTCCAGGATGATTTTTCATTCCTTGCACTATATTTTTGTCAACCTGGCCCACTTGCTATGCTCCAAAATAGGATCTTCAATCTTCCAGCTCCATGCATTTGCTTAGACTGTATTCCACTCTGGAACACTCCTCACTTCTGCCTATTAAAACCTCTAATATCCTTCAAGATTCAGCTCAGTACTACCTGGTACATGAGATCTTTTCTGCTTCTCCTGATGCTAGTTCCTTCACATGCTCCCAGGGATGTAATATAAGTGTTTAAAAAGAAGCTTTCTGGAAAAATAATGAATACATTATACACTTTAAATTTAACCTGTGTTATTAATATTTTGTCATCATACAACCTATAAAACAATAAATCAAGCCCTGTAACATTTACTGATTTCTGAGTTGTAAATTTACTGAAAATCTAACAATCATGAGACAGTTGAAAATGCCATCAACAGATTCCTGAATATACCCTAAATTAATTTGTATTTACTTTTTAAATTTGTTCTATCAATTTTAACTCTCTCTATATATTTCTTTCTACTCTCTACACCAGTCAATATAAGTTTCTCTGCAGCAAGAACTATCTTGTTTATGTATTTGTATATCCTGTTGTGCTTGGCACATAATAAGCACTTACTTTATGTTATTAGATTAATTAAATAACAAAAGATCATCACTAAGGTTATGAACCTCTTTCGCAATCTAGTGAAGCCTATGGAACCCTTCTCAAATTAATATTTTAATTAATTAATTATTTTAAAGTAAATTTATAAGATAAAATGTTTAAGATTATAAAGAAAATCAATTATATCAAATTACAATTATCAGAATACTTTTTAAAATACAAGTTCACAAATTGCAGGCTCACAATTCCTGGTTGGTTTCACAAATTACAGTGTCCTTAGAAAGAGCAGCTTGTGAATACTGTCAATATTGTCATCTGGATCTAGGTTAAGTCATGTAGACATTGTATGACTTGTAAACAGTATTGTCTTAGCAGATCCATAAAGTATAAGCTCCCTCTGAACAATCAATATTTTTTCTCCACTAACATCTTAGTGTTTCTGACTTCTAAATCTAATATTCCTGGAAGCTTCATATAGTTTAATCTCTCCTGCACACTCTTGTGAGAGAATCATTTTTTAAAATAAAAGAGCCATTATTCTAATCCCTCTCCCAAGAACTATCAGTGGCTCCCTATCACCTACTGTATTGTTGAAGCTTCTTTCACTTAAATGTGTTCTTTAACATGAACTTGCTCTTTCTAACCATCACTTCCCACTTCACCCAGTCTTTGTCTTGTTTCTCACACTATGTGCTTGATTCCTTCTTGTCATCAATTCTCCTGTTTCTACAACCTAGCATGCTCTTCTGTCTCTTTCCACAATCCCATAGTCAAATCATTCCTCAAGCCATAGAATTCATCTCCTTTCTTCCATTAAGCTCCTCTGGTAATTTGACATTTCCTTATTCTTTCTCTAACTCATTTTATAGTTGCCTCTATTATATAACTTGATTTTTATTTGTTTAACTCATACCTGACTCTTCAGGACCCTATTTGAAGTTTTCTTGGCAAATAAACTAGAGTGCTTTCATTTTCCAGCTCATTTTATTGATGAGGAAACCGAGGCAAACAGGATTAAGTGACTTACCCAGGGCCACACACCAATAAATATCTGAGGCTGTATTTGAACTCATGACTTCCTGACTAAACACCTTACTAAAATTGAATGCCTTTTGTCTAAGGACCAGACTAAATAATTTCTCAAAAAACGAATTTCCAGGCTGATGTCAGTGTGAGGACTTTTTTTTTTAAGCCATAACAATTCTTAAAAGTTGGTTACTGTCATTGGATTTTTGTTGAAGAGAATACCCCAATTGATGAAATAATAGATTCATATATAAAATTATATAACCTCTGAATATGAATTCTCATTTGCTTAAAATAGATTAATGTCTAGGGTTTTTCCCTCACATAGATTTAGCTAGATGGCACAATATATAGTTCACAGAATTTGAAATGAGTTTGAATCCCTACTCAGATGCTAGCTTTATGATCCTGCGTAAATTAACTTAATTTTGTCTAAATTTCCTCATCTGTAAAATAGGGATAATGATAGTACCTACTTCACAGTATATTTTGAGGTTCAAATAAGTTAAATAATAATAATAATTTCTCTGAAGACAAGAACTCTGCTAGGTACTTTTATTTCCACCAAGCATAGTGTGAAGCAAACAATAGCTGATTGGGAATGAATGGTTACAACAGAATGTGTATACCTCCTAGTTCCCACACTTTAGCTACCACACCAATCCGTAGAGATTCTTTACTTCATAATGAAAATTTTTTTGTGAGAATCTCAATCAAGATGCTTTATTGTTTCTCTACTTTAGTCTACTGTCAACAGGGTAAGTCTGATGGGAAGTGTTTAATCATCACATTTTTCTAAACATCAATCAGAAGTAGACTTGTATTTTGAGAATCTGTAACATGTAGTAAGTTGCCCCAATTAAAAGTTAGAAAGGGAGATTCTAATTCTGACTTAGTCATTAATTTCTGCCTCAAGTGAATCATGTAGCCTATTTCATCTTCCTATAAATCGTTACTCTGTTTTTCATTCCTAGGAAGAATCTATGACATACTTCTTTCTTTCTTTCTCCCCTTTCCTCTCTTTTTCTTAAGACAAACTTCTTTTGTGCCATTACTTTCCTTCAACTTATTAAAGAGGAAACCCAGAGGAAAGTAATTTGATATGTAAAAGGGAACAGAGAGTTTCTCCAAGTAATTGTTCTAGGCTTCAGTAGTGCACAGGTGCTACGAATTGTCAGATAATCTCTCCTGACCCATACAATGACATCCCTCCTCATCTCTCTCTGCCCATAGTGCCTAACCCATAAAAATGCTTAATAAATGTCTAATAACTTTGTGCTATAAGAATTTGTTGTTGTTATTTGTTCTTTGATCTTGAAGAAGATCATGACATCAGGGAGGTGATGCCGTGACTTCCAAGTGAATTGGATTTAAGTGAAGGAGAAGTATAAGAAATGATGAACAGATTTCTTTCAGAAAAACTTGGATTTAGCTGAACTGATGTAAAGTGAAATGAACAGAGCAAAAACCACATTGTCCACATTAATGGTAACATTGTCAAATGATTAAAGGTAAATGACAGCTATTCTCAGCAATACAAAAATCTCAGATAATTCTGAAGGACTCATGATAAAAAGTGTTGTCCACCTCCAGAGGAAGAATTGATAGAGCCTCATTGTAGATCTAAGCATGGTATAAAATACCATTTTTATTTATTTTATTTATTTTTTCTGTGATTTTTTTTGGCCTGTTTTCTTACACAAGATGACTAATATGGAAATGTGTTTTACTCAACTCTATATGCATAATCTATATCAAATTGCTTGATGTCTTGGAGGTAGGGAATGGGAGGGAGCAAGTGAGAGAATTTGGAAATCAAAAAAAAAAATCTTTACATGAAATTTGGGGAAATAAAATATTAAGAAAAATAAAATAAGTGTTTAATGAATTGAATTGAAGTAGTCTCCTAGTTCCCTAACTGCCCAGAAGGTGAAGCATGGTGGATTAGCATGGTTCACATAAATTCTTCTTTATCCTCTATGTGTTTATGTGACTATAGAATTGTGTCTCAGCTGCATGACTTCTTCAAAGGCCAAAAAAACCAGATGCCTGGAGAAGTCTGAGCAATGTTTCCACTAGTAGCTTCATTCCACAAGTCTATAGGGGAACACTGAAAGAGAGGTTATTCCTTCCTTCCTTCCTTCCTTCCTTCCTTCCTTCCTTCCTTCCTTCCTTCCTTCCTTCCTTCCTTCCTTCCTTCCTTCTTTCCTTGTTCCCTCTTTCTCTCACTTTCTTATTTTTTCTTCCTTCCTTTCTCCTTCCCTCCAGCTTCCAATTTTTTCTTTTCTTTTCTTTTCTCTTCTTTCTTTCTTTTCTTTCTTTCTTTCTTTCTTTTCTTTCTTTCTTTCTTTCTTTCTCTTTCTTTCTTTAGCTCTGTGAATTTTAAAACTTAAAATTGCTTTGAAATGGAATTATTTTGCTCCTTGTAAGTTCAGTAATGCAAAGGATAAAAAAAAAAAAAAAAGCAAAAATTCCATTTGCCCTTGAAAACTAGAAAGTGAAATGTGAGTATTTGAGATTCAGCACATACCTACTTTATGCTGGCACACAGCTGTCATCAGTTTTGGGGTTGGGGAAAAAAGAGCTAAAATTATCATCATAACCTTGAATTATCATTTCCTGTGTTATAGGTAGCTTCTCTGCCTACAAGAATAGAGAACCCCTATGACTCTTATGCTACCAGAATTCTTTCAATTATGGAGATTTAGGAAAGTGTATTTCAAGTTTCCTCTAAGGAAAAGGCTAGCATGTTCCTTTCTGAAATGATGTTCATGGATCCAATGCAATTTAATAACCCATAAGTGCTAAATATTCAAATTTGTGTAAATTGTAGGTTATATGGTCAAAGAAAATTTAGATATCCTTGACTTGCTTTTAGAGCTTATTATCATATCCCCCCATTTGGGCTTTTTTTCCCCTCTATCAGGCCTTTGTTTTTCTCTTATCTATCCTTCCTGACTGATAATATTCAGAAATAGTAAATGATCAACTCCCTTTTCCCATGCCTCCACATGTGCTTTCGAGGTACTTTTGACCCCCTAATGATTCTACCTTTCCCATAGTTAACATACTTTTCCCTCCCTCAAGATGTTTTGTAACTTCTGTCACGCTATGGGACAAATAGTGATGGAACATGTGATTTCATGGATATGAGGAACTCAATGGATGAAGAAACACCCTGTAACAATGAAGGCCATTACCTTTTCAGAAATATATTCTCAGAGTACTATCTTGGGACACCAAGAAGTTAAATTATTTGCCAAAGTCACACAACCAGTAACTCAGAAGTAGATATTGCCTTTGAGACTGAACCTTTACTGACTATACTATAAGCTTCTTGATGATAATCAGCAAACCAGAAAAATATTATATTATTTCCTTTATTGTGGCTTCTATTGTATTCTTTCTCCTGATTGAAAACTTACATTAGTAGGACTATCCATCATCCAGCTGGTGCCTGATTAATAGGTATTCATTTTAATTCCTGAGGGAAATGTATTTCCCAATGAAGCAGAAGGAAAATGAGTATCCTCCACCATGCTCTCCTGAGCAAGTGTCAAAAAGGTAAGCTGTCCAAATGCTCAGCAGCAGCTGCAATAGCAGAGCTCCCTCCCATTTGCTGATCTGTCTTTTGACTTTATGGACCCTGCTGGGCTGATGAACATGAAGCCTGTAATAGGAACTGTAGACTTTAATTTCTTTTGTGATTTTTTTTTTCCTTTTCATCATTTTAGAAAACATTATATTATTCAAGAGTTTTATTCTCAATGACTTGGCTTTGGGTTTAGGAGAACCATGGCTCGAACACAACAAAGAACATGTATAGAGAAAGAGAAAAGGGCATGAAAATTGCAATTACATGGGTGTGCTAGCAATTGATTACCTTCAAAATTTCAATATCTGCCTAGATCGTGCAGGTGATGGCTATAATCTGTGAATCCTCTTAACTTTATTTATTTACTTGAGTAAGCGAAGTTCCTTCTGAAGAACTCTACCCTACAAGCATTGAAACTGAAAAAGTTAGGTCAACCATTAAGAAAAGTAGTAATATGTATGAAAAGAATAGCTATAATTTAAAAGTTTCTCAAATATACAATAAAGATATAGAGCCACCTTTTCACATTATATTAAGCTTAATTTATGTGAAGGATAAGAAGGTGTATCTGGCCCAGGGCCTCAAACTCAAAAGGCTTTTCAAACTCAGTAGATAAAACTCTATTGTCATTCAACCATGAGGGAAAGTACTTTTGAAAGGTCTCATTTAAACTTAACGTCAATTGGGACATTTCTCAAAAGATAGATTTGAATTGATAATGAGGCAATTTCAACCTTGGTCCTTTCTTTGTAGGGGTGGAAGATGGTGGGTAGAGAATAGTATGTATACTTTCAGATATGATTGATGTATTAGTTGGTTTTGATGATTTGTTGATTTTCTTTCTCACTAATTTATTTTTGTATAAGAGATGATTCACTGGATGGTAGAAAAAAGAAGGAATGTTTGGAAATTTAAAAAGTTGTAAAGTATATAATACAATGTTTAAGAGAAAAATTATGACATTTCAAGAGAAGGTTCATTTTAGATTAAAATATTGAAATTATTGTGTAATAAAAATAAAAGGAAACAATAAAATGGGTGAAGATAACTAGTGCATTTGCACAGATAAAAGCCAGAAAAGCATTAGTTAAATTATAAAATCAAATTATAGCCCAATATTGGATGCACTGTTTTATTTTAATTTCTTCATTTTATATGAAATATGTATACACTGCATTTTTATATAAAAGAGAGACAAAGAAACTAGAGAGACAGAGTTACACAGAAACATAGAGTGACAGAGACAAAGACAAAGATAGAGAGACCAGATTTATATAACATGTCCATCCAATTATATGTCATAATTTGAAAATAGGCATTCTTCATCCACTTGGTTTTTCCTATGTGCCCAGTAAAGTCAAACTTTTAAGTGGTTATTTATCTCTCCCAGAGGATCTACAGTGATCCAAAGCTTAATGCAACCAGAATGATATCATCTATAACCAGTACAATCTAGAAAACTATAGTTATGTAGCTAGTATGTAGCAGACACCAGATTTGAGCCTAGGGCAGAGATAATCTTTTCCATTATACAGATGAGAAAACTTACACTCAGAGAAGTTAAATGACTGAGAACCATAAGAAGCTAAATAAGATTCAGAAACAGTCCTTCTCATTCCAAGTCCAGGACTCTTTCTAATATAAAAACAGATGCTTCTATACATCATAATTGTATATCTTCTCTCCAAGCAAGTTTTGATATTTTGTAGGAGCTCTGACAAGATTTTTATTTTTCCCTTATAAATGAACATGCTTGCAAGGGAAATTGGCAAAACAATGGATGAAGTAATATAGTAAGTAAAATCCTACAGTTTTGGATTGGGGCAAGAAATCAGAGACATGAGTTATAACCCAATGTATGCCCAGGCTCTTTTGGTTAATGTATATGAAAGCTTTTTACAGGATAAAATTGAAATCATAGGTTAAATTTATATCATCATTAAAACTAATTAACAGAGATATAAAGTTAAAAAAAAAAAAAAGATAACAACAGTAACAAAGAGTAAGTAACATAAGATACATTGAAAGCCTGTGGTCAAAGGTCAGACTGATCATTGTACATTTTTAAGGAGCAGCAAATTTTGGGTTGCAGTAGGCAATCAAATATATTAAAACACTTAAAAATTATTGAAATACTCTATGTGTTCATCACATTTATAAGGAAATAATATTGGAAATAATATTAACTATGTCTTGAGAAAATTCATGGACTTTGTTTTCCATGCTAGAATATTTTAATAACAAGGAGAAAGAGTGAATAAAAAAGTTCTATTATAAAAAATAAAAACACAACATATTTACAAAATAAAGAACTATTACTGCATGGTGGTTCTTTGAATTGAAAAGGCCTTCTCTCCATGCTTTATTAGTATTTCCACCTCCATATAGTCAAAGATAGCTTTTTCACTTTTCACTGGGATGAATTTGCCAGCAACTCCAGGATCTCTTAAGCCTCAGACTGAATACTTATTGATTATGAAACTCTTTTCTAGGAGAATAGTTCCTAATATTTCTTTCTTTCATGAGTTTCTTTTAACAACAACAATTTAAAAAAATGTTTGGGGCCCTCAGGGTAGTTTAATAGACAATTCACAATACTCTGCAATTATTTACTCTTTTAGCTACCTTTAAAGAATTTTGAGCATGATTCCATTGGATCATCATTGCAAATTCTTTAAAAGTTCATGAACCACTAAATGGGAACAATGTTTTAAGATATGGGTTCTCATTTTATTGAAAAATATATCTCCAGTGGAATGCAGAAATTATAATTATAATATGGGTAATTAGGTTATACAATGGATAGACAGCTGAACCTAGAATCAAGAAGATTCATCTTCCTAAATTCAAATCTGACTTCAGACTCTAACTAAATGACCCTGGACAAGGCATTTAACTATATTTTCCTTAATTTTCTTGCCTGTAAAATGAGCTAGAGAAGGAAATGACATACCACTTTAGTATCTTTATCATGAAAACCTAAAATGGACTCGTGAAGAATCCAACACAGATGAAACAACTGAACAACAATAGTAAGTATAATATACTAGTCCTTGGAAGTCAATGCAATATTTTCTTTTTCCATATAGATATGCAACTTCATCATTTTCCCTCAATGGCTGACAAACAGTCATGGACTTAATGTCAATCTTCAACAGAATATTTGTGATGGCCTAGACCTTCCATAATTATTCCTTACATTGATGCAAGACCTAGGGCAGCTTAAATAACTTGAAAGTGAAGTCAGGATGAATTAGGAGAATATTCATATCTTTCTTTGACTCTAAACTCTGTCAGAAACTTCCATAAATGATGGCAATATGTTTGGTATTGTCTTTTCAAATTTAATTCAATAGAATGTCTTGCATTTACACATCTCCTTGGGATTCTATTCTCAAAGTCTTCAAAATATTTTAGCTCAATTCAATGATTATGATTCAATTTGTGTTCATTCTTTCTAAGATTTTCCAATGTTTTAATTCTTTCATCTTTGTAGCACATGAACCAATGCACCTAAACTGTGTACGGAAATTGATGGATAAAGTTATATATCCTCCTAATGAATCTTTTTCAGTTTATATAATTTTCCAGTAATAGTTAAAAGATCATCAATATTTTAAGTAATTTTCCCTCCTACCTTATCTAATTTATTTGCTCCTGTTTCATTCTATTTTAGAGATGTAGAAGAAGAAGGAACAAGACAGGATGTTTAAAATGATTAGCTTAGATTATGTCTGAACCTTTTTTTTTTAAATTTTGGTTTTGTACCAAACCTGAAAGATTCTTGTATTATTTATCATTTATTTTAGATAACAGATGTTCTTGACTAAGGTGTTTGTATTGTGTCAGTTTCCCATGGGATGTATTTAAATGCTGGATGCAAATGAGATTTTCTGCCTTATTATTTTTTTCTCATGGGGAATGATCTTATATCTAGCTTGGATTTCAGGGTAATAATATTGAATTTATGCTTGAATTCTATTAAAAATTGTTAAATTTGATGTTCAATCAAGAATGTTACCAAGGATAAAAGGGAATAGAGAGAAAGAGGTAGCATAGAGTAGAGCATACAATGTTAGTCTTGGCATTAGGAAGACCTGGATTTAGATGGAACCTAAGATACTTATTTGTTGTAAGACACAGAAGCAAGTCATCTGATTTTCTTGGACTTAATTCAGTTCCTCAAATGTCAAGTGAAGGGACTGGACTAGAAGGCCTGCAAGAGTACTTCTAGTTCTAAATCCATGAGTTTATAAATATACTGTATTTGTCCATGCCTTTTATTTTGCATTTAACAAAGCCAAATTCTCCTATTAGGAAGATAGATGCTGTCATAGATAAATTGATGAACTTAGATTCAGGAAGTCCTTAGGTCAATTCCTGCCACAGGCACTTATTAGCTCTGTGATGCTGGGTTAAATCACTTAAATTTTCTCAACCTCGGTTTCCTCATCTTTAAATGAAAATAATAGAAGCACCTAGGACACAGAATTGTTGCAGAAACCGATGAATTAACTTGTTAAGTGTTGTATTGTGAATCTTAAAACATTACTTAAATGTTATTATTAATTATCATTATTTTTTCTAGAGATGACTAAGTAATGAACACAAAACTATATTGAGTACAAGAATTTATGGGTTTGTAGGAGGAAGAGAGAGAGAGAGAGAGACAGACAGACAGACAGACAGACAGAGACAAAGACAGAAGGAGAGGAGAGACAGACAGACAAAGACAGAAGGAGAGGAGAGACAGAGACAGAGACACACAGAGATAGCAACAGAGAAAGATAAAGATAGAAACAAAGACCCAGAGAGACAGACAGAGATAAAGAATACTCCAATGAGCAATATGCCTTATCCCATTTGAGCCTCACAATGGCTCTATGAGTTAAATACTCCACTCATTTGTTATCTGCCTTTTACAAATAATAAAACTAAGTTTGAGAAGTTAAGTTACACAGACAATAATCACTTAAGATGGAATCCACACTCAAGTCTTCCTGATTTCATTCAGGTCCATCACTCGATCCACCATACCATATTCTTTCTCAATCCTAAATATATTAATTATCACCATTTAACAGATAAAGGGATTAAATTGTATTTAATTAAATGTATTTCCGGAATTACACCAGTAAACTTTCTATTAGAATTCCAGTTTTGGTCTATCTCTATTCTAAATTCAACCTCATTTCTTCTGTACCACACTGTTTCTCAATTATTTCCTTATATGCTTATACAGATAGGTTGGGAACTTTGGTGGATAGATGAAGGAAGGCTCTTATCGCAATCCAATTCAATTTATTTAACTTCAACAAACATGTTTGAAGGACCTACTGTTATTTCTCACTGCTCTCACTTTTAGATGTTCAACCTGGGCCTGTTTATAATATAAAAACTAATTTTAAAAGATACAATGGAATGTTGACAGGCCACACATGATAAACTTCATTTATAAATAGGTGTGAGGAAGGTGAGAAAGAAGAAAAAGCAGGCCTAATCTTTGTCTCAAGAATGTGCAATAAGATAGATAAAGCAGCAGCTCTTTTATCTTGACCCTGTGTATATGAATTTTCCCCCATAACTAATACAAACAAACTCTACTAACCCAAGGGCATTCGTGAAGAATGTTATGATTGTGAATATTATTTAATTTCATTTTTCAAAAATAACAATAGTTGGTTCCAGACTTGGCAGTTATGAGTTATCCTTAGGCATAAAGTAAAATTCAGTATTTTATGGCTTTTTCTCTTAGACATGTTTGCTTCCTTTATATATATTTTTATCAGAAAATATTTTTGATGGATGATCAACTGTATTTTTAAAACTTAAGTATTTTTCTTACAAAGTGCTAAAGAAAATTTTTAAAGCCATTTTTTAAAATTTGGATAGGCTTTTGCATTACTGCCTTGTACATAATTGTCATTATTTAAAAAGTATTTGTGCATCTAATGAATGTCACTAGTCTTTACCCTTCTTTTTGTTGGAACCAGACTTAACACTACATTTGTTGGTGGCTCTCTACATACAGTGCTTCTGTATTTTGTTCCTGCCTTTGACTGTTTAATAACCCCCTTCTATATTTTATTTGTGGCCTTCCTAAAAACAGTTTATTGCTTTAATAGCTATGACTCAGAAATATGACAAAAAAGAAAATAATAATAAAAATAAATACTCAGCCCATACAAAAGTAGCTCATATCCACAGAATTCAAACCACTCAAGAAATTGCTCTTTTGTCATTTATAAAATAAGGTTGAGCATTAAATGTGCACTTTTTTCCCATTGCTCTAATAAGGGCTTGATGAGGTCACGCTTACACTTTCTGAAGGGTAGTACAGCAGATATAAGCCCATCCAATTATTAATAACATTTCCCATGAGGTCCCAGGTCTCAATAGGACTCCACTGCAGGAGGGTTAAGACTTCACATTAGTGTGACAAGCTGCAACAGTAGCACAGGGCAAATAATCATGGCTAAAAGATGTGGAAAGGAAGAAATAAATGTCACAGCACACTTCAGGGATGACAACAGGTTCCAGTCTGATGGTGCTGAAAAGACACAGGCTACAAACAGACACGACTAGGCTTCCAGTTGAGCTATGAAAGGGATGTGAACTAACAAAGCTGGAAAAACCACCAGAATCATCCATATGAAGTGCCATATGAAGGTTCCAGATATCCAGGAATAAAGAGCCAAGAGCTAGGAGAAGTTCAGTAATTGAGAGCAGGTGGGAGCAGAAATCACCTATTAAGTATGCAGCCTGAGTTCTAGCACTGAAGGAAATCTGAAGCTGAAGGGATTTTTCCATTTTCCATACTTCCTAATTGGGGACCAAAGGGGAGACAGTTCTTTTGTGAACTCTGTCAGGGAAGAGAACAGTGGAAGGGCATTCGATTCAGGAATAATGTTTCTGTAATCCTGGTTCTTCTGAATTGTGTGTGTAAAACCTGGATTAGCTTTCTGAGGCTTATAATTTAGAGGATCCCAGGCTACAGAAGTATTTACTAATGCCCATTCCTCAAAAAGAATACCCTTCTTCTTTTCCTTTACATAAGAAAGAAGTTTCTTTTGGACTCCCAACAATTACCTGAATAAAGCAAAGGAAAATCTTTTTGGCATCCATTCCAGACCATGGCTCAAAATTCCCCACCACCCACCCATGAATCAAAGTAAAGCAAAACAAATTTAATAAATAAAGAAAAATCTATTCCACCCATAAAAAAATTTAGCTTTATGTCATGAATGACTTCAAGGACCATATTGTCCATGGGATCATTTTAGCAAAGATACTGCATTCCCTTCTCCAGTAGATTAAGTGACTTGCTCAGAGTCACATAGGTAGTAAGTATCTGAAATCAGATTTGAACTCAGCTCTTCTTGACTTCAGGCCCAGTGTTCTATCCACTGAGCCATCTGCCCATCCCAGAGACAGACTTACACTTCTCGCAGCAGTTTCTGAGTTTTCTGATGGGATATGGACCACATGTAGAAAATGTGCAGACAGGTGCCATGAAGAAAACCCATAAATAGAAAATACATATAACTTGAACAAGGTACATAGTGAGAGCAACTAATGCTCATGGGGCTGTATCATCCCCGAAGTCCCTATATTTGTCTGATGTTAATAGCTCTCCCAACAGAACTGCCATGATATCATCTTGTTATTATCAGCTAAGTGATACATCTGGTTGTGGGCCACTTTGCTTTTATAAGCTACCAGATTCTTTTGATGATCTATTCTCTCATCTGTCATTCTCTGAATTCATTTTATACTTCAGGCTTAGACTTTAAGCTTAATAATCAGTATTTGAATAGTCATTGTGGATGTTGAGACTATTCACTACATTTATAGCTTAATCCTCAGTATTCAAATAGCCATTGTGGATATTATCTCCAAAATGCAGCATATAATACCTCCATACCTATCCAACCAGTGTGACTTTTGTCTAGGTCTGGCCACACATCTGTCAGAGTACACCCAACTTTCTGGGAAACATATGCTTTCTTTGAACACCATAAGAATACCATAAGGTTACATGGACTATTCAAAGAATATCCATTGTCCTCACCATATGACTGGTTGATTTTTCTATTCATGCATTTCTTTGATGATTCTCTTTCATAATTCCCTACTAATAATATGTTGTAGTATGTTCACAGCCAGCATAAGCCTCTCCATGGTCATTTGAGTAATTTTCAACTTAAAAATCTTTGGATGCTGTAGTCCCATATTCCTACCACAATATTAGATGAATATTAGTATTAAAAAAAATGTCTTTATTTCAAGTAGGAGCTTGAGTTCATTCAAAGAACTTGGCAATTTAAAAATAGCAATTCCTCCCATTCTCCTTTCATTCTGGATCCAATTCATTGGCCATTTGTAGAATCTGTCCAAGATATAATTACTAATGGACAAGTTCTATGGATTGTGCAGCCAACTCAAGTTTAACATAGCACTAAACTGGACTATTTAAAGTGATTAAGGATTTCACATACAGTGTTCACATACACTATGCCATCAGCATATCATCTTTAAATATTAGCATCTAAAGGAACTCATCATCTATAAAGAATTCTCCCTTGACTTAGACTCAGTCTTCTTCTATGACAGTGTCAAGCATTTTTGTTGACTATAAATCTATTCTTTATGCCCTGGCTGATATGAGAGTTCAGTGACCAAGTTCTCTCTCATTACATCTTTTGAGCAATCTTGCATATTTTTGACATCTACACTTTTCTAGAGAAGAACACTTACAGTGTCTGTTGCTATACTGAATCAAAATTTTTATAGCAAATAATACTCACAGTGGGATTTCATATAATTTATATCTTCAATCAATTCTAAGTAAAATTGAGACTTATTGAAGAATATAGTTTCTTTCTAATGCTTTCATAAAGAAACATTTGATTTGTGAGCAACTTATTCTCATCAAAAAATTTTGTTTCTTTGAGTTAAAAAAAAGGCTCAAGTTTTGAGCTAAGTAATAGATATTCCTCAGTAGTATGCCAGGCACACAGTTGTTGCACATTAAATGATTGTTTCCTCCCTGATTCCTTCTACAATTAATTTTTATACAAGAAAATCATTATGAGATTTCCAATAAGAAGCACAATCAAAAGTGATTAAGTAGGATCGGCTATTTTTGTCCAGCTTTCTTTCCAGTAACAAAATCACTACTTTCCATATCTATTGTTTTTTGTTTCCCTGTTTTATTTTATTTTTCTTTAGATGTGCTTTTACTGATGTAGGAAACTCCCTCTTCGAGGGGAAATTCGCAAATATTTGGTAACATTTAGTCTTACGAGTTTTCCTGGGCCAGTAAGGAGGAAGTATCTTTTCTGGGTCAAATAGCCAGCTTGAATTATAAATTGTACATAAAACAAGAGCCTCACACTTTGTTCCTTCTTCTTTCTCTTTGTCTTAGTTAATTGGCTTAATCCCAATTTAATATTTTATTTTCAAATGTAAATTCTTAGTCAGTTCATTTTTTAAAAATTTTGTCAAATAGTTTTAATTTGGTTCTGGCCACTAGTAAATGTTACAAGCAAGTAAGATACCCCACCTAATCACAAATAAAAGGTGAGACCTAGTCTTCAATACTTTATCTAAAATCAAGCAGAATTGTTTACCTAATCACAAATTCGCAGAATTTGTGAACAAAATCCAGAAACTGAGACTGGAGATTTGAGTAAACAAAAGAAAATGCTAAACACAATAAACATATATTATGGATTAAGAGAATACTAAGAGGAAATCCAGAAGAAGAAAGTAAAACAGAACAAATCCAAACAGATTCTTTTAATAACAAAATTTGCTTGATAGCAAGTCTTAGAAGAGTACTTATATCAAAAACAGAACAAAACAAGACAAAATATGTAAAAAAATTTTTTTAACTAAACGACAGTTATGAAGGAAAGACTGGGATGAAAAATCCATACATTAGGACAGAAAGCTCAAATCCTTATTAAAGAAAAATATCTTTCTGAAAATTTGAATTGACCAGGCATATATGTTCCACAAAACAAGAAATACTAAAATGAAAGCATCATTTTTAAGAAGAAGAAAATGTAATGAAGATGTACAAAGATGTATGAAGATATAACGAAAATATATTAAAGATTACATAAGGTATATATTCCAAAAATAACTCTCCTGGAAAATGGGTCAAGGAGAGAAATTCTAAAAATGATTAGATAACATGAAAGATAATCATTAAAAAAACAAAACAAAACAAAAAACCATGAGTTGTTATATTTCAAAAAATAGTATGAGAAAAGCACTCAGATCTTTTGGAATAAGAGGATAAGGTAAAAATAGACTCTACTAGTTGTCCCCTGAAAACAATCACATTCCAAGAAATGTCAAAGCCAAAACATACCTTCCAGAACTGAGAAAAATACTGTAAATTCACAGGGAAAAAATAGTTCAAATACTAATGAATTATAGTCAGGTGCCCAAAAGATTTGACTGTTACCATTAAAAAGAGAGTTCTCTAAAATATTGCTTCCTTTCTTCTCCTTCCCTCCCCAAAAGTAAATATTAAGATTTACAATCAAGAATAACTTCTGAGTAACAATTTAGCCTGAAAAACCCAACATAATTCTATAAAGAAAAATTAAGGTTTTTTTTTTTTCCAGAGGACTTTAAAGCATTCTTGATGAAAATAACAGAGTTGAATAGAAGCTTTGAAATACAAACAGAAGAATCAAGATAAAATGAATCCATTATGAAAAATGTTACCTATGTCTAGAGAGAGAACTGATGAACTCTGACTTCAGATTGAAGTGTGCTTTTTTCATTTTCATTTTTTTTTGTTTTCTTTTGTAATGTGGCTAATATGACTATGTTTTGCATGATTTCACATGGATAACTGATATATCATTTGCCTTCTCAGGGGATAGAGAATGTGAAACCCCAAGTTTAAAAAAATGAATTAAAATTCTCTGATGTAATTGAGAAATGTTTAATGAGATAAAATCTATGCATATTTTAAAAAGAAACTAAAAAATCTAAAAGATAAATACATTTGAGTAATTGGAAGAGACTATATGATGATAAAGTGCTTATATTCAAAACAATGAGAGAAAACATCCAGAACATAATTGTTTTCCAAAGGTATAGAGGGAGTTAAAACAGAAGCTGTAGTGGGGTGCCCTTCTGCCTTGATCATATAAGAAAGGAAAAAAGAGGAAGATATAGGAAATGTACTAGAGAAGACAGGAAAGAGAAGTGAGAAAACTTACTAATTCACATACTTGGAGTGTACAAGATGAAAAATATGCATACACACAGGAAGGGAATGGGAGAATGTGGGTATGTACCACATAAATATCACTCTCATCTGAATCAATCATAAGTTTGAACACAGACATATGTCCCCAAATATCCACAAAACAGTGCATAAATAAATTAAACTCAAGAGGATTGATATAGGGAGAATTGGGAGAATTTAATATATACTGAAAGTTAGCATGTGGCGGGGATTAATCATGTTTGAGACAAACTCCAGTGCTGGAGAGTCAACTATGGAAAGGAATTTAAAAAGGAAAAACTTATGATCAGGGGCAAGGCAAAGGAAAGGAAGAAAAAAATCTGTTCGATTATCAGTCATTTATATTAAACAAATTCCCTTTTTTATCATCCTTTTTAACAGAATAGATTAGAAAGCAAAATTCAATATGCTTATAAGAAATACTCTTGAAACATAAATATTCATAAAGAGTTAAAAGGAGGTGTCAAAGAAAAATCAAATATTTTCAAATGAACTCAAAAATCAAGAGTAGTAATCATGACCTTGCATAAGGTGATACTCAAAACAGACATAAATAAGGGATAAAAAGGGATAAATAAGAAACTACATTATGCTTAAAGACACCATGGGTAATCATTGTCAATACTTAACATATACTTAGAAAATTACATAGCATATAAGCACTTAAAACTTGTCCAATTAGAGAAAGAAATAAAACTACAATAGTAAAACTGTAAGACATATGCAAGCATACATATGTGTATATACTGCTTACAAAAATTAAAAAAAAACATAAACAAGAAGTTTATGACTAGACAAACTTAGACAAATCTAGAAATTAAGAATGTGAATAGAATGATTTTTAATAAAGCTTTTTATTTTCAAAATATGCATGGATAATTTGACAACATTGACCCTTTCATAGCCTTGCGTTTCAGATTTTCTTCTTCCTCCCACCCCTGCCCTAGATAGCAAGTGGTTCAATATATGTTAAACATGTTAAAATGTATGTTAAATCCAATAGGCATAAACATATTTACACACTTCTCTTGCTGCACAAGAGAAATCAAATCAAAAAAAAAGTAAATGAGTAGGAAAACAAAATGCAAGCGAACAATAACAAAAGAATGAGAATATAATGTTGAGATCACACTCAATCCCCACAGTCCTCTCTCTGGGTGTAAATAGCTCTCTTTATCACAAGGTCATTGGAACTGGCTTCAATCATCTCATTATTGGAAAGAGTCATATTCATCAGAATTGATCGTTGTATAATATTGATGTTATCATGTACAATGATCTCCTGGTTTTGCTTACTTCACTTAGCATCAGTTCATGGAAGTCTTGCCAGTCCTCTTTGTATTCATCCCACTGGTCATGTCTTATAGAACAATAATATTCCATAACATTCATATACCACAATTTACTCAACCATTCTCCAATTGATGGACATCCTTTCATTTTCCAGCTTCTAGCCACTACAAACAGGGCTGCCACAAACATTTTTTGCACGTGTGGGTCCCTTTCCTTCCTTTACTATCTCTTTGGGATATAAGCCCAGTAGAAACACTGCTGGATCAAAGGGCATGCACAGTTTGATAAATTTTTGACCTTACTTCCAAGTTGCTCTCCAGAATAGTGGATCAGTTCACAACTCCACCAACAATGTATTTTCCCACATCCCCTCTAATATTCACCCTTGTCTTTTTCTGTCATCTTAGCCAATCTGAGAGATGTGTAGAAGTATCTCAGCATTGTCTTGATTTGCATTTCTCTGATCAATAATGATTTAGAGCACCTTCTCATATGACTAGAAATAGTTTTAATTTCTTCATCTGAAAATTGTCTGTTATATCCTTTGACCATAGAATGTTTTTTTTTAAGTTATACATCATATATCTCTGATACTTAGTAAATGGTAATTGGAACAAAAAGGAGTATACATACTCTTCAATTGTGGCTAGAAGTATTACAAAATTAAACTATGTATTATAGTATAAAAATCTTTTAAAAATTGGAAATTTCAAGCATATTGTTTGCTGAGCATCACACAATAAAATTATTTTAATAAAGATTTTTGGTAGAAAGAATCAAAATTAACTAGAGACTGGATAGCTTAATCCTAAAGAATTGCTGAATGAAAAAACAAATCAGAGAAACAATAATTTACCTAAAGAAAATGAAAACAATGAGACAAAATATTGCAACTTTTGAAATATAAAGTAGTTCTTAAGTGAAAATTTTAATCTCTAAATATCTTTGTTGACAAAGAAGGAATAGAACCATTCATTGGATATGTAATTTAAAAAGCTAGAAAAAAAAGCTATTGTTTAGCTAGTATGACACATTTTAAAGAGAAAGAAAAATTTTTTCAGCATCAAAATAGAAAAAGAATTCCTATAACAAACCTTCAAAGACTATTTTCCCAATATATAGGAAGGAAATAAGGAAAGGAAAATAAAAGTTAGATAAAATGGAATACTTCCAAAAATATAAAATACCAATTACAATAGAATAAGAAAGAGAGAAGTTTATCCATTATAGTTAAAGAAAATAATTAACTCCCAAATTGAGGGTGGTAGTAAAAAAGAGCTAGAGGAACAAATTAGTTTATAATTGAATTTTATCAGATATTCAAAAAACAATTAATTCCAGTAATGCACAAACTATTTTGCCAAAATGTAACTGAAGGGATCTCACCAAATCCTTACATAATACCTTCAAAATCTGGCCTTTTTCTATTTTCCAGTCAAATGATATATTTGTAAAAGTAATTAGCATTGTGCTTGGCATGTAGTAGGCTCTATACAAATGCTTATTCTCTTCTCCATCACTCCCTTTTCTTTCTTTCCTATACCTTACTTCCCCTCACCTATTCTATCTAGTGAAAAACCTTCTTGGTAATCTTTCCACAAGACACTCCATCTCCTGATACATTTTCACTGACTGTACTGTATACTTAGAATTCTTTTCTTACTCACTTTTGACTCCTGGCTTCCTTGCCTTCCTTCAAGTTTTTCCTAAATCTCATCTGTGAGAATCTGTTTTTATTTCTTAATGTAAGTGCTTTCTCTCTGCACTATGGACCAATACTAAATATAAAGGGATAGTTAATGAATGATGTTTTGTTCACAATTGATTGTGCAGCCAGTGTAATCCCTGAAGCTGAGATAACCCCTGAAGCAGGGTTGATTCTCTGCTGCTTGTGCTAATTTTGGCCTAAAAAGGAACACCAATAGCCAGCACTATACCATTCATAAATGGTATCTCCTTAATAAGTAGAGAAATCGTCAATTCTATGGATAAGTTCATTGTCCTTGGCAGTATACTTTCCAAGATTGTTCACATGGATGCTGAGATTGATACACTAATTGTCAATGCTATCTCAATATCTGTGAGGTTCCAAAGGAAAGTATAGGAGAGAAGAGATATTAGAAAAACTATTGTGCTGACTTCATTGTTATAAGTCTGTGAGACCTGGACAGGGTATCACCCCCCATGCTAGGAAACTGAATAGCTTGTATTTGAATTGTCTTAGGAAGATTCCAAAGATAATCTCATAAAATAAGATAAGGTCCTTTCTAGAACTTTTTGTTAAAAATAATAAAGTAAATATTCTTGTATTATCTTATTGTAAAGATAGCTCTATGATGGTAGAATGACTTTTAAAGTTAAGATCAATTGAGAAAAACTTGCTCATATCTCTGTCCTCTTAATTATTTTATTCTGACAAATCCCATATACTACATGTAAAGATTCTTAGTATTAAGGATGAAATTACAAGTTCACCAATTAATTTTCTCTTGAAAATTGTCTTCCAGAGAACTTATTTGGGAGGTTTTTCCAAGTGATCACTTGCACATTTTCATTTTCCTTCTGCCCTCTCATTTTTAATTCAGAAGGAAGGCTTTCTAACCTAGTATTAGATCAAAGGAAGTCTTTTCTTATTTTGTATATAACTCTCACATTTTATCTTTACTCTAAAAGGCTAACTAGATTTTTTTGACGTCCTGACCAGAGAGTATTCCAATATAAATTGTCGTGAATTAAAATAGTATCAAATACCCTTTCCGTGTTACCCTTTTATTACTTCTGATGAATACCTCAAGTCTGTGATCTGCCTGACATGCTTAGAGGGAACCCTCACAGTGAATCTATTACATATTTTCACTCACTAAGCTTTGTTGTACATAAAAAGTGAATTAGGATCCTGGTAGGGAAAGAGTAATTCAAAATTCCAGCCTTTTTGAAATAAATTATACTGGTACATAACTGCTATCCCTGCACTTTGGGACCTTAAGGCTGGATTTGCATTCAGGAGTTCTGCAGCAGCATAAGCCAATTGTATACATTAAGTCTGGTATCAATATCATAACCCCTAGGAATAAGGTACTACCAGGCTGTGCAAAAAAAAAAGGATGAATCCACTTTAAAAATAAACAGGTAATGGACCAAAGATAGTACATTAAAGGCTATAACCCAGCTGAATGCCCTCAATTTTTTCTTTAAATAACTTTAAAATTATGCTTGAAATAAAATTTTGGAATAATAGAGCCAATCAAAGTGCAAGGTGAGATATTTTTGTGACTTAAGACAACTTAGGAGATCCATAGAAGTCTGTGATATATAAGTGGAAGCCTGTGGCAGCACATAGATATGTAGAGATAGCAACATCAGCTATATCAGTAGTGACAGTAGATTCTGAAGCTCTCAACCCAGAGATAGTAAAGAATTCAGATAACTGGTCAGAAAGAGATTAAAGGGATCCTATGCTGGCATTAACTAGAAACTCTATTGCTCATATTCAGTTCTAAGATGCAGTTCTAAGATAAGGAGAATTAATTATGATCAGTCATAAGGTAACAGGTCCCTTGTCATAGTTCTAGGGCCAACAGGAATACTGATGCTTTATCTGTGTAAAGACCAGAGATGAGCTCATGAGAACAATGACCACACCTCTTTCTAGATTACATTACCTTAGAAGGACCAAAACCTTGTAAACCCCCACAACTAGCTCTGAAAACAGCAGCAAAAAAGCTTAAAACTTCAGTGAGTGCCCAAGTAAACAGACTACAACTTTGACATAAATTTGAAAGTCAAGAAATAGAATGAAAAAATGAACAAACATCAAAAACCACAAAAAGCTATTACAATACAGGGAAGACCAAAATAGAAACTCAGAAAAAGAGAATGAAGCAAAACAGCTAAAAAGATTCAAAGAAAAATGCTAGTTGGATATAAAATCCAACATGAATTTCTGGAAGAGTTAAATAAAAAGATAAGAGGGGAAAAGAAATAATAGGAAAAATAAATGACAGTGATGTAAGAAAATTATGAAGTTATAATAAATAGCTCGGGTAGAAGACACACAAATGAATATTGAAAAAAAGACCTTAAAATAAATTTAATTTAATGATCAAGAAAATCACTGAAAAGAAAAGCTTCTTAAAAAGCAGAATTGGTCAAAAGGAAAAGGGGACACAAAAATTCACCAAAGAAAATAGTTTTTAAAAATTAGAATTAGGCAAATGAAAGCCAATAACTCTATGTTACATCTAGAGAAAATAAAACAAATAAAAAATAGAAATAAATGTGAAATATCTCATTATAAAAACAAGTGACCAGGAAAATAGATTGAGGAAAGGTATTTAAAAATTAAACTATTATAAAAGAAAATTGACCTAATATCTTAAATCTGGGAAAGAATCCAATTATCACCTCCTAAGAGAGATAACAAAGTGAAATTATATCCAAATTCCAGAAACCCCAGATCAAGGAGAAATAATTTCAATCAGAAAGAAACAATTCAACTGTGATAGAACCATAATCAAGATCACAAAAGATATAACCATTTTCATGTAAAAGGAATAAAAGAATATGCTATTTGGAAAATTTGTCATTCAAATACAGAACTCAAAAGAAGTATAAAAAAGCAAGTATGAAAAAAAATCATGGACTCAATAAGGTTAAGGTGTTTTATCCCTATTTGGGAAGATTATTTGCGTAACTCCTAAATTTATTATTTTTAGGACAGTTAAAAGGAATTTACCTAGACAGAAAGCATGAGAATGAGTTAATTATGTTGAAATGATCTCAAAATAAATGAAGGGGTGAGAAAGAGAAATGCCCTAGATGGGGAGAGGAAGACGTAGAATGTGGAATTTTTTTTCACATTAAAAAAGTGTACAAGGAAGAAGAAATGAGAGGGATGGAGGGAAATCTTTGAATCTCATTGTTATCAGAATTTTTTCAAAGGATAAATTACATTGATGTGTGTGTGTGTGTGTGTGTGTGCATGTATAAACACACACATATACATAACCAGATTTTATAGAATCCATATTACCAAATAAGAAAATAGAAAGGACAGGAGATAAGAAAAAGTTATGGGGATGGAGTGATAAAAGGGAAGGAGGATTAAGGGAGGCAGCAGTTAAAAGCAAAATAGACTTTTGAGGAGAGACAGGAAAAAAGAGAGAACTAAAAGAATGATATAGGATGAAGGTAAGTATACAGCAATGATATCAGCTCTTTGTATGGTGGAGAATTATTGGAAATTAAGAGAATGGTCATCATTGAGAAATGGTTGAATAAATCGTGGCATATGATTATGACAGTACAAGAAGTGGTTTTTTTTTGTGGGTTTTTTTTTTTTCAGAAAAACATGCCAAAAGCTATGACTGATGTGAAGTGAAATAAGAACTGGGTGATCACCATATATAGTAATTTCAAAGTTGTAATGATGATCAACTATGAAAGACTTGACTATTCTAATCAATACAATGATCAAAGACAGTTTCAAAGACCTGAAGATGAAAAAATGATGTCAAGTTCCAGAGAGAGTGCAATTAAAATAAAATTTTCTTACTCAACTTCTTATGGGGGAGGGGAGAAAAATTGGGGAATAGGGATAATATGCAAATATGTTGTGCATGATTTGAAATGTGTAATTTGCTGTCATGTTGCTTGCCTTCTTGGTGGTGGGAGAGAATTGTCAGGGAGGAAAATAATTTGGAATTCAAAATTTAAAAAGAAAATAATGTTTAAAATAAGTACTTTTTAAAAATTATACAATAGTAAACTGACCAATAAAAGGGAAATGGACTTCTGGACATAACACTCTGAGTTCAAAGATATGTAGAGTGTGTGATTTATGAGATGGTTAAAGATGAATCATAATTATTGAACACTCATGTTGTGACAATAAATAGATGGATAGATAAATTGGGGAGGGGGACGATTACTAACTGAAAAATGTACTAGAATTTAGTGGTAAATAGTAGATTTGAAGAACTGTTGTCTTTTGACTTTTAATGAGAATATTTTCCACACAATTTGATTAGGTTTTTTGTTATTTCTGTAGAAAATCCCCACATCCCATGATGAAGTCATTCATTCCATTGCTGTAATCCTTAGGAATTCAGAATTCTTCAGAATTACTGTGGGGTTACCAAATGGACAAATTGAACCATGTATAAAGAAATTACAGGCAATCCTCAATTTAGAAACAAGGAGTATTTCGAGTATTTCGAAAGTCAGATTGTGTAACTCAAATCTTTTATGATGAAAATGAGGTTTTAAATGAAGGTTAAGCTCTACAAAAGCCCATACAATTCAATTAGACATTTATTAAAGATCTACCATATGTTAGCATTGTGCCAACTGCTAATAATGGTACAAAATCAAGATAAGATAAAACTCTTATGTTGCCTGTAGTATAAATAGTTTATAATATTGATTATAGTATAAGTGGTGACATACAAAAATTATGAAAATGCAACATAAGATCATAAATTACATAGAGAGCTTAGAAGTCAAATCCAACCCTTTAATATTATATAAAGAAAAGTTAAATGACCTGTCCATGATTACATAAAAAGTGTTAAAGGAAGAATTTGAATTCAGATCCTCTGAGTTCCAGGTTTGATTTAATCTCTATCTTCTATGCCATGCTTCTTTTCAATATATTGAATAAATACATTGAAATATCATGTAAACACAATATTAGGTGAGATCCAAGGGTGAAAATATTATTAATACTTAGATATAACTGCTAGAGAATGATGATATTTTATTTTATGTTTGTTGAATATGACATTCTGGTTGGAGTTCATCAGAAATTTAAAAATACAGGTTTGTGCCTCAAGGATGAAGTCATAGCAAGAAATAGAGCATTAAGAATAATTTGCTTAATGCTGATAGTTAAAATTATGAGAATAAATAAAAGTATTAAAAGATCATATTATATGTATATGTGTGTATATATATATATATATATATATATATATATATATATATATATATATGAACTGTGTATGTATAAGGGAAGAAAAAAGAGGGGAGAAAGTGGAGAAAAGAATGGGAAAGAGAAAAAGGGAAGAATGGAAGGGGGTAACTAAGGATTTATATAGCTCCAACTATGTGACAAGCATTGAGCTAAACACTGCAAATATTATCTCATTTGATCCTCACAACAAATTCTGCAGGGTAGGTGCTATCATATCATACGGTTCAGGAATTTGAGGCAAACTGAGATTTCATGACTTGCCTAAGGTCACATAACTGATAAATGTCTGAGGACAATTTGAATTCAGATATCATTGAGTCCAGGTCCATTTTCTATCTACTGTACCACCAGCTACTTCTCAGATCACAGGAGCAAGTCTCTAGGAATTCAGGAATCTGAGAATTTGTGGGATCAGAGAACAAGATGAGTTTTTCAGAAAGCTTTGTATCAATATCATAAGGAGTGATCTCCAGGATTCATCCCATCAGTAAGTGAGGCAGAGACACATCTGATAACAATATCACACTTGAACATGAAATTGGATAGCAAGGACAATGTAGAAATTATGTTGAGTGAGCCCAGAATTCAGAATGATATTACCATTTATCCAATCTACCATGTTTGAAATCTCGATGTTATCTTTGACTTCACATACTCTTTCACTTCTCATATCTCATATCCAACAAGTTACCAATTCTGTCCCTTTTTTTATTTCTACTGCTTTTTTCTTAGTTTCAAGCCTCCAGGTATCTTTGTCTACAAGATATGCTTGAAGCAGAGAGTCACACACAGAATTAAAATAAGGGATTGGAGAAGAATCCATTATGTTTCAGCTGAAGTAAAAAAGATAATAGGAGCAATCATGATTTCACTACAAAGCAAAAATAAATTCTCCCTAATTAAAAGAAATAAGCAAGAAAACTACATCTTAATAAAAAGAAATCATATACAATGAAATCATATTGACACTAAACATATATTTACCAAATGACATAGCATACAAATTCTTAAAGGAAAACTTAAATGAATACAAGAGGAATAGAAGGTAAAACTATATAAGTGGAGGATCTCAGCTTTCTACTCTTGGAGCTAAATAAATCTGGCCATAAAATAAATAAGAAATAAGTCAAAGACAGAAAGAGAATCTTATAAAATTTAGAAATGATAGACCTCTACAGAAAATTAAATGGGAATAGAAAGAAGTATGCATTTTTTTCAGCTACACATGCCATTTTACAAAAATTGACCATTAGAGCACAAAAACCTCACAAGCAAATTCAAAAATGCAGAAATATTAAATATAACCTTTTCAGACAATTAAATTATATTTTAAAAATTGATAGAGAAGCATAGATTAAAAGAAACTTAATCATATAATCCTAAATAATGAGAGGCTCAAAAAACAAATCATAGAAATAATAATTTCATTCAAAAGAATAGCAACAATGAGACAACTTCCAAAAATTGTGAGATACAGTCAAAGACTTATTTAAAGGAAAATTTATCTCTCTAAATGTATATATCCATAAAAAAAGAAAAATAGATCAATGGATTGATCATTCAACTAAAAAAATTAGAAAAATTAGTTAAAATCGCTAATTAAATATCAAAATGGAAATCCTGAACATCAAAGGAGAGATAGAATAAAATGTAAAGTAAAAAAAAAAAAATCATTGAAATAAAACTAGAAACTGGTTCTATAAAACAAAACAATAAAATAGACAAACTATTGTTTCATTTGATTTAAAAATGAAAAAAAAATAAAGCAAGTTACTAGTATTAAAATGAAAAGGACAAATACATTACCAATGAAGATGAAATTAAAGCAATTATTAGAAGTTATTTTGCCTAATATAATGCCAGTTAAACTAACAATCTCAATGAAATGGAAGACTACTTATAAAAATTTAAATTGTTCAGATTAATAGAAAGGAATAGAGTTCTTAAATAACTCTGTCTTCAAAATAGAAACTGAACAAGGCATCAATGAGCTCTATATGAAAAAAATCTCAAGACCAGATTGAGTGACATGTGACTTCTACCAAATATCAAAAGACCAATTAATCCCAATACTATAAAAAATTTGAAAAATAGCTAAATGGGTTTTACCAAATTCCTTTTGTGACACAAATAAGATTTTTAATCCCTAAATCAAGGAGGGAAAAAACAAAGGAAAAAAATTATAGAACAATTTCCTTCATCACAATGCAAAAATGTTGAATAAAATCCTCGCAAGGATTTTATAACAGTATCACAAAGATTATATACTAAATGTTGTGGCATTTATATCAGGAATGCAAAGATGATTTATAATTAGGAAAATTATCAGAATAATTGACATCAATATCAATAACAATAACAACAAAAATCATATGCTCATATCAATAGATGCAGAAAAAGCCTTTGACAAATAGAATACTCATTATTGTTAAAAAAAAATTAGAAAACAGGAATCAATGGAGACTTTCTTTTAAAAATGTTTTTAAAGTATTTTTTTCCAATTATAGGTTAAGAAAAATTTTAGCATTCATTTTTACAAAACTCCAAGTTCTAAATTTTTTCACTCATCTTCCCTCTTTCTAAAATGATAAGCAATTTGACATATATATGTATAACCATGTAAAACATATTTCCACAGTTGTAAAAGAAGAAAAAGACACACAGGGAAAAAATACACAATAAAATAAAGTGAAATAGTATGCTTTGATCTGCATTCAGATCCCATCATTTCTTTCTCTAGATGTGAACAGCATTTTGTATTATGAAAAGCATATTTGTCTAGGATCATTGTATTTCTGAGAACTAAATTACTTATATTTGATTATTACACAATGTTGATGTTGCTGTATACAATATTCTCCTTGTTCTGCTTATTTCACTTTGCACCAGTTCATACAAATTTTTCCAGGTTTTTTGTTTTTTGTTTTTTTTTGGAAATCTACCTGCTCATCATTTCTTATTATACGATAAAATTCTATTATTTTCATATACCACAGATTATTCAACTATTACCCAATTGATGGACATCCCTTCAATTTCCAGTTATTTGCTATCATAGAAAGAACTGCTATAAAATACCTTTGTACATGTAAGTCCTCTTTCCTTTTTTGTGATCTCTTTAGGATGCAGCCCTAGTAGTGGTATTGCTGGATTAAAGGTTATGCACAGTTTTGTTGCCTTTTGGACATAATTAGTGTAAACCTTCTTAAAATGGTAAGTGGAATCTATTTAAAACCAAGAAGCAGCATTATGTACAACTGGGATAAACTTGAATCCTTTCCAATATGATCAGAGATGAAGGAACTGTTACTTATTATTATCATTATAATTCATTTTTTTGTACCAGAAATGCTGACTATAGCAATAAAATAAGAAAAAATATGAAGGGATTGGAATAGGGAATGAGGAAATAAAACTATCACTCTTTGCAATTGATAATGTACTTAGAGAACCCTAGAGAATCAAGTAAAATCTAGTTGAAACAATTAATAATTTCAGCAAACTTTCAGGATATTAAATGAATCCACATAAACCATTAGCATTTTTACATAATACTAACAAAACCCAACAAGAGGGAGGTAGAAAGAAAAATTCCATTTAATATAATTGCAGACAGTGTAAAATATTTGGGATTCTATTTTCCAAGACAAACCCAAGTATTATATGAACAATTTAAATGCATTGTTATCCTCATAAGTAACTCATTGCTAGGTGTTCTCTATAAGATAAGCAAAGACTTCAGAGATAAAGAAAGATAAAATGGGATGTATGTATATATATATATATGTATGTACGGTATAATTAAATATACAAACATATGTGTTTGTGTGTGTACAAACATTTATGTTATCCTCCTGATAGAATATAAACTTCTTTGAGGGCAGTGCTTTCTCTCTCTCTAAATCTCAAGTGTCTGGAACATGGTGGATTGTTCATTTACTCAATAGGCATTTATCAAGTGCCTACTAATATGTACTAATTGCTGTGAATACAAAAGGAGACAAAAGATGGTCCTTCTCTCACAGAGCTCACAATTTAATGAAAGACCTAACAAGCAAACAAAAATATATAGACAAGTTATATATAAAAGGAAATAATCAGTAGAGGGAAGAGAAGCTGGATGGAAATGCTGGGCCTGAAATCAGAAAGACTTTAATTCAAATTGAAATTGAGAAACTCACTAACTGTGTGAACTTGTGCAAGTCACTTAACCCTGTTTACCTCAGTTTCCTCATCTGTAAAATGAGCTGGAGAGAGAAATGGAAAACTTCTTCAGTATCTCTACCAAGAAAACCCCAAAAGGGATCACAAAGAGATGGACAGGACTTAAAATGACTAAACAAAAACAATATAGAGATGGCATCAGAATTAAGAGGGGGTGGGAAGGGCTTCCTGGAGATAATAATTAATTGATAAAAATTATTCAAAATGTTAGACTTCATGGATATGTGTCCCTAGTGTCATTCATTTTTTCTTGTGAAGAGTAATACATTAGCATATTATGAGATAGTTTTGTAGGCTTTTGTTAGCAATGAAACGATTCAGTTTTCTTGGGCATTTTTTAGGAGATATGATGCTTATCCAGAAAAACCATCAATCCAAATCAGTATGGCCTTAAATGAAATAACACATCATTCTTTTGCAAAGTGAATGAATAAAGAAATGAAAGACTGTTCTTGCCTGTGCTGATTTCAAAAAGAAAGGTAAAACTTTGATTAAATCTCTTATCTAGGATGTGATTGTTAATATAAGCAAGGGAACTTGAGCAACAGGCAAACGTTAAGGTAAAGCAAACTTATACTTATTGAGGACTAACTTATAGGAAAGATGGGCTTCCTGCCCATCTAATCTGAGGAGAACAACTAGCAAAGCTGAGCTGGACTTGCTTAAGAGGGTCACAGTGAGTTCAGGTATTCAAGGAAGTAAAAATCCAAACTGTGTGCTCATAGCAGCCTAGTTATAGCGGTGCTTTTCATGGGAGATCTTTGCTTACAGCTGCTGATAAGAGAAACTTTATTTTAAGAGGATTAAGCCGGGGATTGTTTATCCCTGATGATTGCCAGGATAGCCAAGAATCTATCCACAAGGCTGGTGAGATGAGATGGTGGGATAAAAAGAGCTGGCAGCCTGCTTGGTGACCTTGGAGAGATGCTATCACAGAATCAATGCAAGGGAGATAAAATAAAGTTCAAAAATATTGGGAACTCTCAATTTAAAAGGCAGTCAGTGTGTTTCTGGTTTCTAATAAACATGCTATCCATTCACAGATCAGCTACAGTTATAGGGAAACAACCTGGCAGTCATTTTCCTTGCTGTCCAAATATGCTGTACAGACTATTTTAGGCAGTAGGTAGGTGAAAACTTCTGCATCCTTAGGAAAACTCAGAGAGATTTGATTCAAGAGTTGACTGTTGAGTCTTTTTGATTCTGTCTCCTATTAGTCAGTGAATTGATTAATTGCAAGCATTTATTAAGCACTGACTGTATACCAGCCGCTGTGCTAAATGCTGGCAAAACAAAGAAAGGCAAAAAATCACTGACAATGAGCAGGTCATATTCTAATGAGGGAGATGGCATGCAAACAACTATGGACATACAAGCTATATACAGTGTAAACGGGAGGTAATCTCAAAGGGAAAGGGGGCTGAGGAGAACAGGTAGACCAGAGAAGGTCTTTTGCTGAAGATGGGATCTTGAAGTCTTAAACTGATTCTTTAAGAGAAGCAAGAGGAAAGAGCAGCATCTTTCCCTTTTCTTCCACTTACATGGTTTCCATGTGAATTCCATCTATCACCCTTGCCTTAAACCTATAGAAAGAAGAAAAACAATTTTAATTAAGAAATTAACATGTGCCAGTGTGGCAAAATGCTATAAAAACATCTCTTTTGACCCTCTCAACAATCCTGGTAAGCAGTGCTATCACTATCTATCTATTACAATTTTATTGTTGAGAAAACTGAGGCAAAGAGAGTTTAAAATGAGTTAGATAGTAAATGTCAGATACCGTATTTGAACTTGTATCTTCTTGACTTTAAGCCCATTGTTCTATCACTGAATCACTTAACTGCATAAAACAGGCTTCTTATCAGTCTCTCTATTTCTAGATTCTCCCCATTCCAATCCATTCTGTGGGTAATTGTCTTTTTCCCTGCTAAGGCAATTGGGATTAAGTGACTTGCCCAGGGTCACACAGCTAGGAAGTGTTAAGTGTCTGAGGTCACATTTGAACTCAGTTTCCCCTGACTTCAGGACTGGTACTCTATCCACTGTGGCACCTAGCTGCCTCAGATAATTGTCAAAATAATTTTCCACAAGCATAGTTTTAACTATGTTACTCTCCTATTTAGAAAAAATCAGTAATCTCCCTGCTACCTTTAGTATAAAATGTATATTTTTCAGCCTGGCATTCCGTGCCCTCCACTAAGCGCCTTAAATCTACATTTTCTATTTTATCTGACATTACTATTCATCATATACTCTTTATTCTAGCCCACCTTGAATACTATTGCTCTCCTCATTTAAATCCTATAGCACATCTTCATACATTTGCACGAACTGTCTCCTAAGTCTGGAAGATATTTCCTTTTCATTCCTCACCCTTATTGTCTTTATTCTCTTTAAAAGTTCAGTTTCAGTGTTTTCTCTGATCATTTAGTTGTCAATGCTCTCTCCCTCTTCAAATTACTTAGTGAATTGTCTTCTCCCCACAAGTGTCCAGCAGAATTTAAGATCCTTGAAAGCAGAAATTATTTTGTTTTATGCATTATATACTCAGCAGAGTGACTTGAAAGTCTTAAGTATTTAATAAACATTTATTGAATTGAATTAAAAAGGGTTGGAAATAAGAATGTCCACTTCTGACTCACACAAGTAAATTCAGGACCCACTCCATGCTAAGGGATGAAATTAAGTTTCTAGGCACTCCATAGTTGCACAGATGCTGCCTCAAAAGGTTTTGGTTCAAGTTAGTCTTCTCCTCTAAATAGCACAAATTTATACAGTTGGGAGCTGCCATATAGAACATTCAATTCAGTATATCATTTTAAAGATGAAGAAACTAAGGTCAATAGCAACTTGGCTAAGGTAATTAGTATCAGAAGCTGAAGTAGTGCCCAGATCTTCTTCATGTTTGATTAAATATGTTCTCCATGATGCTTCATAGAACCTTACTTAAATAAATGAATGAATAAGTCAATAAATAAATAAATGCTTGAATGAAGGAATGGATGAATCAATCAATCAATTAGCAATTAAGACCATAAAGAGAAATAGTACCTAGGTCAGAAAGCAAATTTTCAAATGGGGCAGCATTTGTTTATTTGCACTTAAGGAGACAAAAGGCTGAATGTAATCATCCATGTTTATCTCTCTCTTTTTTTGGTATAAATGAATGGGGGCAGCTATGTAGCTTAGTGGATAGAGCTCCAGTTCTGGAATTAAGAAGACATGAGTTCAAATTTATCCTGAGACACTAACTAAATAATGTTGGGCAAGATATTTAACCATCATTTGCCTCAGTTTCCTCATGTTCATCTCCAATAAGTTGGAGAAGGAAATGGTAAACCATTCTAGTATCTTTGCCAAGAAAACCTTCAATGGGGTCCCAAAGAGTAAGATATGACTAAAAACTGCATGATGATAGAAGCCTGGCAATAGACACAGTAAAAACTCAGTTTTTGCTGCCTTTGACAATGTTAATCTTTCCCTTTATTGCCAAAGGAGCATAAGGTTTTAGAGGAAAGCACCCTTGTACTTGTGAGGAACTCTTGCTGTGGGGTCATGAATGGCATCTTCCCAGCTTTGTTCTTTTCTTTCTAAGATGAGGTCGAGAAGTAAGTAGGGCTTCTGAGAGGTCTCAGTCCAGTATTAGCCAATAGCTAATAGTGTCTTAATGTAAAACTAGGAATTTTTGCTTCTGATACCAATAGGTACAGGAGAGGAGGAACAGCTAATAAATGTCTGAGGTGATAAGCATTCATCCTGTTCAAATCTCAGATGTGGTCAAGCTTTAGACCTCTGCTTACACATGGTCCACTTTCAATATAGGGGCCCTACATTCAAAGACTGGAGAATCCAGTGGAGTACAATGAATTGATACAAAATAAAATCTCATTGAAAGAAGTTAAAATGTTATACTTATTTGAGGACATTATCCTAATAGACATTTAAGTAACAGATATAAAATCTACTTTAATACCTGCCACTAGATCTGACAATACATATATAAATAACCCTAAGTTGATCATAAACTTAACTGGTTAGTTGTCCAGATCTTTCTACAATTGTTAATACCTTAGTGTTCAGAATCATCACATATAAAGAGGGATAGACTTGGCCCAAATACCTAAAAGGCAATTTATGTGATTGATGTGGCATCAAAACCCTGTAAGAGCCCCTTGGGATGGCTGATTGATTGGGAAGAGCGAGATAACCTAATGAGCAAAGCAGCCAAGGAGAGATCGCCTACTGGGCAAGCTGCTTTTGGGTCATTTATTCTCTTTCCAGCGAGGTTTTTACTTTCTTTAGCTGTCAGACATATTAAAAAAGACTCCCAATAACAATTGTCATGAAAAAAGAGAGCTCTGACCCAGACCATGACAAGGCCCTGTACTTTCCCCCTTACAGCTTTTGAAGCTCCTGGCTAATTTTCTTATCTTTAAAATGTGAGATTAGTCTGGATCAAGACTTAAGAGAGACAGAGACAGAGACAGAGACAGAGACAGAGACAGAAAAAGAGACAGAAAAAGAGACAGAAACACACACACACACACACACACACAAATAGAGAGAGAAGGAGATAGATGAGAGGAAAAAGAGAGCAACAAAGAGAGAGACATACAGAGAGACAGAAAGAGAAAGAAGAAAGGAGGGAGAGAGGGAGGGAAGAAGAGAGGAAAAGAGAGGGAGAGAAAGAGAAAAGAAAGAGAGGGAGAAAGAAGAGAGAGAGGAAGGGAGGGAGGGAGGAAAAGGGAGAGACGGAGAGAGGAAAAAAGGAAAGAAAGAAAAGGAGAGGGAGAGAGAAAGAGAGGAAAGAGAAACTATATTTTAGTATTTTTTATTTCCTTTGTTATCCTATGCATGTATTTATATACATTTAAATACAGTATTCTGAGAAGGGATCTATAGGTTTCCCCAGACTACAAAAGGGATCCATGACTCAAGAAAAAAAAAAAAAAACCTAAGAGTCTCTGAACCACATGACAATAATTGGTGTCTTCCTTTCTGCTCTGAAGCAGAATTCTGTAATTGTTTACCTTTCACTTATCAACTTAAGAATAATATAACTGCAGGGACAGGAAAGCAATGTTTATAGTTAGAAATAAAAAAAAAAACACTATTTTAGGTTTAATAGACAGTGAATGCAGGAAAGAAGGATTTGTATTTTTCTTGTCAATTTTTGTGCATGAAAACATATTGGAGCACTATCTATGTGATCCTGAGCAAGTCAATGAACTCTGTTTGCCTTATTTTCCTCAGCTGTAAAATGAGCTGGATTAGAAAATGGCAAACCATTCTAGTATTTCTGCCAAGAAAACCCCAACTGGAGTCATGGAGAGTTGGACATAAATGAAAAACTACCAAACAAAATTATCTTTACTCCATGGAAGAGCTCTGCACTTCTTACTCTCCTATTGAGGACAAGCAAACAATAACTCATTTAACCTTCTAGGGATCCAATGCCAGAGGTAAGATAGTAAATGAATAACAACCAATTTATCTTGGAGGAGGGTCAGTGCTTATGATACAAATTTTAAAATTTAATTTGCTTTATTAACATTTTCTCCATTACTTTCTTATGTTTAGAAATCAACAAAGCAATAACTCGTCCTAATTTGTAGCATTTGTCTTTTTTTCTGAAGTATAAATGTCCATTTATACATTTTTATTTTACTTTACATGAACAATTACTACCATGAGCTGAGATTATAAACTGGCTCTAACATATCTCTGTCCCATTGTTACAAAGAACTTTGGTTTCTGGATAAAAACTTTTTCCTCAGCCCCGTAAACTGACTCACATTAATCCCTAGAAATCCAAGCATTAATTAATCCCATAGACAACTGGTTATTGCTTTGGTAGTTGGTCTCTTCCAGTGAGCTCTCTCAAAAGATGTCCAATAGCAAGGCCCTTATTGATGGTTCTATAGGTAACTGTTAGAACCTGCTAACCTTAGATAAAGCATTAAGTCAGCTATACCATGCAGTATCATTCCTCCTATCTCAATACCCTTTTGCAAAACATAGATTCTCTAATGCTTTCTTGGTTCAAATTGACTTCTTAGATTCAGCCAAAATTCAGAGCTCTTGGCACTAATTCCTTATTGATCATATGCTATAGCCTGCTCACATATGCATTAACATTTCTATTGCCTTCTATGTGATAGTCTGTTTTCAGTAATCAGAAATAGTTGTATCCTATATCCTCTAATTCTAAAAGGCTCTATACATCACAAAAATAATTAATTAAATTGCAGCTTTATTAGACACACTCCACCACCTAATTTACAGCTTACCGCTACCCCTTCTGCTATTGTGGACAGCCCTTGTATTCTAAGGTTTCTCTCTCTTTTCCTATTTCCCAGCACTTCTGTATTTATCCTTTTTTGTTCAACCAAGGAAACTTTTTTGTGTAGTTTCAAGCGTAGAAACTCCTATGCCCATGGGTTTCCTATGGTGTACTTTGACAAATAGACAGATTATACCACAGTGACAGCCTTTCATTAGTACTTCAACATTTCAAGTACCTGAGTTTTGCTGGTATAGTATTCCTTTCACCAACATAGCCCACAACCCCTCTAGCACTTAATGGATGATATTTGAGAGTTGTTACGGCTGGAAAAATTCATCACCCCGTGGTCAGCCTAGTGATTACCCTCTCTGACCTCATATAGGCCAGTCCCTGGGCATGAGACATCCAATCCAATCAGGAACATGCTCAAAGCTTTTCAATTCTGGTAGAATCTATGAAATTTTATTCTCCATTGTCATAATCTTCCAAAACCCAAGTTTGCTTCCATAATGAAGCATCAGACTTGAGTGGAAGCAATAAGAAGTTTTTACAAAAGTGCTGTCTGAGGGAGGTCATTATCTGCAAGAACAATCAGAAAGGCTTTATGAAGAAGATTTTTTGAGTTGGATTTTTAAAGGATAGATTTCACATGCAGAGAGAGGAAGAGGGCATTCCAGGGACAGGAAGCAATATGAACAAAGATATGGAGGCAAAGTACAGAGTATTCTTGTCTGTAGTGATGCTACAGATAGATTAGGAAACCAGAAAATTATGGTAAGTACTTTATAAAAGAAGATGGTAGGTAAAAAATTGGGAGGGGATAGAAAAGTAGCAAATGTAACTATATAATCTTATGCAACAAACAAGTTTATTAAGATGTAATTCTAAATGGGGCTTATAAGTTGTTCCTATTATTTCAACTAGTTTCTCTTTATCCTCCACAACTAACTTGTTTCAATCTTTTCAAGAACTTATTTTGCAAATTTTAGTTTCATTTTCTTATAGAAGGAAATAATTCTTGATAATAAAAGGGATATGCACCATCCTATGGCTTTTTTTTCCCCTTTCGGGCTAATGTTTCAAATTCCAACCCAATTTCCCATGTCCAGTCCATGGCAATGTGTTGGTGCTCAATTAAGAAAAAAAGTAAAATATGAAATAAAATAGATTTTTAAAGAGGCTTTTAGTGGCTGATAACAATCCTAGCTCACAAAATGAACCTCTTAGAACTGCCTTCCTCCCTAAGAGAATGACATATCAAGCATGAACTGAGTTCTACATAAATGAAAAACATGAAAAACTCAAGCTGTCGCTATCTTTATAACTAAAGGAGAAGAGGTTTTCATTTTTAAGTCTGATTTATGCTGCTTTCATTGATGTTTCTATTTTACAATCTTCACTTTTTTAGAGTACTTTATAGGGACTTCAAAGACTATTCTGGGAATTAAGCAAGTCTCTGCTTTTATGATGCTACTGGTTTAATAATTAATCAAGAAATAATTAACTCCTATATGCTCAGCATCCAAGTAGGTACTAAACTTTTGGTTAGCATATCCTGCTATTGATAGACTATATACCTGGAGTTATTCTTCTAGTCATTAATCAATCAACATGCATATGTGTCAGGAACTATTCTAGGCACTGGGAATACAAAGACAAAAATGAAACAGTCCCCACCCCATGGAGCTTACTTACCACTTAACTAAGGTGATGTGACCTACTGAAGCATCATCCATCTTCTCTTATCTGTTTCCCTGGCATATACATTTATGCAAGACTGATGACTCTGGTTACTTTTGTGAGACACATAGTATCCATAACACAAAGACAAGCTCAGAAAAGTGATAGGGAAAAGATTATAGAAATGTCGCATTTTGTGTTCATTTTTTCTAAAGTACAATGTGCCATTTGGAATGTCGGGATGGAAAGATTACCCTCCTTTTGGAAGATTATAAATATTAACAGCTGACACTCATTTTCCCCTTGCAATAATCCATTGTTAGATGGTCTTATGGTAAACGATTAAGGACCAATTTTCTGGGAAAAATACAGACACAATTTTAAGCTTAATCAGCAATTTTTTTAAAAAATCAGCATTATTATTATCATTTTCTGCTTTATTTTATTTTTTTTTCCTTTGCAAAAAGGTACCTTTATTTATGAGAAGAGATTACCGACAAAATGAAGAGGTAGTAAATATGAAATAGATTAAGAAGAGCAATAGAATTATCAAGAAAAGGGATTTGAAAGAAGCCATTGAAGGAATATGCTTTGTGATGTATGCAGTGAGGAGTTTATCTGCTTCATTTTCTTAAATCTAGAAAATCAATCCCTAATTTGTAGCTTGTTCATTTGTGGCTATGCTAATTTTAAGGTAAAGGATTTTAGAAAAAACTAATGCTTTGAAACTCATATTTTCAGAACAGTGTCCCATAACTATAAGCCCTTAGTGAGTGTGTGTATGTGTGTGTGCATGTGTGTTTGTGTGTGTGTGTGTGTGTGTGTGTGTGTGTGTGTAGGTGTGTGTGTGTTTTGTGAGAAGGGTGGGAAATAGCTTGTGCTTCTAAGTCTGATTCTTGGAGTACAATATTGATGGAATCCTTGCCCTGATATGGGAGCCCCACAGTGTGATGAAGCTGTTTTGATCAATAAAATTCATATATCCCTAAGCCTCTCAATATTGGCACTTGTTTTAGTCTCCTCAGGCATGTAGGGGTAAAGGAAATCTCTCCACATAGGTGGCAGTAAAATCTGCACTTTGAAAAAGTAGAAAAAGACATTTGCTGAGAAGACATAAATAACTTTTCTAATTTGATAATGTATAATGAATAAGGGCTCTGTGAGGGAATAGATCATATCTTGTTCACTTTTGTACCTCTTCCCCTCTTTCCCTCCCCAATCAATACTTAGTCTACATAATTATGTATAGCAGGTACTCAATAAATATGTTGGAAAAATGAATAAAATTTAATTACTTATTACTGAAATTAGTGGTCTTTCTTCTGGGGCTGCTGGGTAATTCTAAATACAGATCTAGACCTTCAGTCAGGAAAACCTGAATTCAAATGCAATCTCAGACATTTACTAGCTATGAGACTTTGGTAAACCACTTAAATACTGATTGTCTCAGTTTTCTCAACTGTAAAATGGGAATAATAGCAACACCTATCTCAAAGGATGATTGTAAGAATCAAATGAGATCATATTTGTAAAAACTGTTCAACATAGTGCCTGGCATATAGTAGCTACTCCATAAATGCATATTCTTTTCCCTTTTTCTTTCCTTCCCAACTTTCTTAAGTACAAATTTATATAATCAGGTCCTTAAAAAGTGCCTACATAGAGTAGGAACTTAATAAATGTTTGTTGATTGAGACATTGTTATCCACTTAAACAATCTATTGTCCTGCCTAGTTGTCAGGAGAGCAAAATTATTTCTCTCTGTTCCTTTCCTGGTAAGGAAAATACAGATAAAATTGAAGTGAAAGGAAGAATATGAGATGTCCTATAATCTGCATAAATCAGTTTCATCTGTGGCTAAGCTTTAGGTAAATTAGGACCAGAAATCTTGACTCTGCAAACTCAACTAATTTTAATGTTTTTGTAAGATTTGTTAACCTTCAGTTTTTAAGTAAAGGTTTATTTTGGAAAATCCCACCTTTCTCAATTGAGTTAGTTAAGAAGAAAAAAGATTTAATAATGAATTTCTTGATTCCATATATGATGATGCCCTACCCTGCCCTGCCCAAAGAGATAGGAGGCAGTGGGCAAAAAGTAAATGGGAATTCAAGTGTGATTTTTACTTTGAAAATATCGTCCTAAAATTCACTTAAATGTATAAATTTCACTTAAATTCACTAGATCTACAAAGCACTTCACATCTATTATCTCATTTGAATTTCTTGATTATTTTGTGATAATAGATGGTATATTTCATTTTACTGCTAAGAGAACTGGGGCTCAAAAAACTTAAATGATTTGAATATAGACACATGATTTATAAATTCCCAGAGAGGTACTTGAACATACATCTTCTAAATCTGAGCACAATATACTTTGTCTTATACCAAGTAGAAACATCTTACTTGACTCTATAAAGGCCTGGGCCTGTCCCTTCAGAGGAAATGTGGCTCCTTTTAGTTCCAATTCTTTGACTAAGTTTTTGGTTATCCTTCTCTCTGATGATAGGGGAGGGAAGTGATTTGTATGCATATTTGGATATGTTCTTACTTAATTTTTTTTGGTAAAAATATTTTCTTAATTGTAACAATTTGAGTTCAAGGAAGGTCCTAATGAAGACTAAAATACCCATAATTCCCATTGAAAATTCAGACTTCATCCTAGTGCTCTCTGGGAAGCTATGACTTTGGGCTGTAAGCAGCAAACCCACAAATACTTGTGGAGAATTTATTATATAAGGTAGTCTGCCAAAAGCAGACCTCTTAACAAAAACATGTACATTTCCATACTTCAAAACTCCCCCACATCCTTTAGGTTTCTTGTTATTTATTAATAAACAAGAATGCTTTTGGGTAGTTTTTGGTTTTCAGTGAGTACTTTATGGAAAATTAGTCCTGAAAGTTGTATGTAGATTATTCTCCAGAGACTAACAATAAATTTAACTCAGACATTGGAAAAGAATTTGTCTCCAGTTTCCTGTAGTATAATTTTTTAAAACATGAAAAAAGCATTGTGCTCTCTTTCATGTGAGACATTGTGTGTTCTGGTTTTCTTAAAGAGATTAACTAATAATGTAAACTTGTGAGAGCCTCTTCCCCTTCTCTGAGTCTCAGTTTCTCTCATTAAAAGGAAGGAAATTTAGAAAGGAATTTTAAAACTTTTTTTTATCGACCCCTTTGCTAGTCTAATGAAACATATGGACCCTTTCTCAGAATAACATTTTAAATGAATAGGATTATAAAGGAAACCAATTATTTTGAAAAATAATTAGCATTTTTAAAAGTGCATAGACCCTCAGGTTAAAAATCCTAGAACTAGATGATTTTGAAAGTCCTATTCAATTGTTATACTCTATGAATCTTTGATTGCCCTAGGATTACAAACCTAGAGTTGAAAGAAACTTTAGTTTCCCTTTGCTTGCATCCATTTCCATGCTTTTACAGATGAGATTCAGAGAGATAAAGTGATTTGTTGAAGTTCTAACTGCAAATTTGGAACAATTTCCATTCCACTACTTTGTTTACCTTTGTCACAATCCTATGATAGGATGGAAATTTAAGAGGTCCTCTAAATCCATTCTTGGGCTCCTAGACAGCCCAAGGGTTACACTTGAGGTTTTTTTTTTTTTTTTTTGTCCTTTCTTTAAGGCTCTAAGAGAGGGCCCATCTCTATTCTCTTTTAAAAAATATTCTATTTTCTGACCAATAACCTATCCTGTTGTTTTAGTTATCTTTTTGCTCCATTGTTATAGATGCAGAAAGGCTTACCACCATTTTCCACCTAGTAAACGTTTTTTATGACTATTTTTAGGAGCTCTCTAAGTTTTCTTTTCTCTAGGGGTTTTGAGCCTATTAAAAATTTCATAGCTCTGATTTTCTTTCCTTTAATTATATTTTCTCTTTTTCTAATGTAAGCTCTCTCTATAAGTTCCCTATAATTCTCACCATTGCTCTTACATAATACATCATTTTTTCCATACTCCACATCCATTAGGGAATGTTTTAAGATGTGCTAAGGATAATGGTAGGATTGCCCAGTAATTTCTACATTTGAAACTTTAAATGGGAAATTCCAATACCAATCTTGCTGATGTATATTCATTTCTAAGTCCTATGCCTATCTGACATGTTTAATCAATTCTTTTTGTTTTAACGGTAGGAAGAAGCATGCTATCTCATCCAGAGGGAAAAAAAAGCCTAATAAATAGAAATATGTATAGAATAATTTTACATATATATGTATATACATGTATATACACATATTTGTGTCATATGGAAACCATCTCTAGGGTGGAGAGAGAAATAAAAGGGAAAAAAATTTATATGATACCTTTGTTGTATATTTGGAGGGAATAGCAAATTGTATATAGTAGGTTTGCAGTTTCATGTGCAATCATCTTTTTATTATGCTGTGTTATGGAAAAGCTTGTACTCTGTGAATTAAAAAAATAAAACACACCAAAAAAATGGAAAAAAATGGAACTCTCATCTTGTTTCTCTACTTACATACTTCTTACTATACAATTCACATTTTCATAGCACATTAATGTTTATAAAGTTTGTATTGTATAAAGTAGGATATTTTTCTCACAACAATTTTAGGAGATAGGTAATAGAAGAATTAGTATTTCACAGAAAGAAAAATAACATTAAATTGATGAAGTGACTTGCCTAACTTCCACAAGGTTTTATCTCAAGGTTGGAGCTAGGACTTGAACACAAATCTTCAGGTTCAGATCCCTTTTCACTATACCATGTTGTTTATGTATAACTTTAATTAACCTGGTCCCCTCCTACCTTTCTAATCTTCTTTTATCTTATGTCCTTACTCCCATGTACTCTGTGATACAGTGACATTGGCCACCTTATGCTATTCCTTGCATAAGACACTCCATCTCCAGACTCCATATACAAGACATTTTTATTGCATGTTCCTTCTGCCTGAAATACATCATCTCTACTTCCTGCCCTTTTCATCTTTACCTTCTACCTTCCTCAGCTTCCTTCAAGTCCAATTGATATTGCATCTTTTATCTGAAGCTTTTCCCTCTGAGTGCTTTCCCTCTGAGATTATGTTCAATTTATCATGTATTATCTCATTTGTTTTTATATTGTTCCCTTCTGTTAGACTCTGAGATGGTTTAGGAGACTACTTTTTCCTTTCTTCACATCCCGGCATGTATTACATTGCCTGTCACATAATAGCCACTTAACAAATGCTTATAGACTTATGAACTTCTCCTTTAGCTTCTTCTGGGTTTTTTTAACATAGTATATAATTGTATATTCTTTTCCTCAATACATGTCTTTAAGGTTAGAGACCATGTTTTGTCTCCCCTAATTCCTACCCCAGTGTTTTGCCTACTTCTTAAAAAATGTTTGTTAAAAATTGTTAATTTTAATCAAAGCCATTGATAAAAATGTCATATCATCAAAAATTGGAGATAGAGGGGAAATTGGTTTTGAGCCCAATATCTCACTTAACAGACAAGGAAAACGAAGTACATAGGTTAAAATGATTTTATTTTCCAAGTAATTTATGATTAACATCACATTCACAGCAGGAAAAATAACAAGAATCAAGGTTTTCTCACTTCAAAGACAGTTTCTTTTTAATTTTCCTTGCTATACCTTCCATGCATTCAATGAAACTGTTGTTTTGTTTTGTTTGTTTTGTTTTTTGCCTTCTAGGTCAATGACAATAAATGTCAAACAATATCATGTCTAAGGTCGACTCTAGTGGAGATACTGGTATTATCCCAAATGGACACTAATAATTATTAAAAAGTATAACCCTCTTTCCTAAGCATTGTGTATTAGCTGGTCTTCACAACATTTTAATACCAAAAGTCTAATTACATTCAAATTAAATTTTACTTTTGTATTTCTCTTTAAGGGTATAGACACTTTTGGTGCCAAGGTGATGGAATGAAGAAAGAACCTTCTGAAATCCTTCTAAATACTTTTCCAAACAACTAGAAAAACACCTCAGAACTGATCTAGGAGCAGGGAAGCAGTTTGCCAGACCAGTAGGAAACATCTATCTCACTGTGGTGGAGGAGAGCAAGGTCCAAAAGTGACAGTAACAGTCAGTCTCACCACAGAGAGACTGCAGGAGGACTCTTAGCCACAGGCACCCCAACAGTGGGGCTGCCCCTGAGGCTAGGGAGCAGTCTGTGCAGTTCAGCCAGGCCCCACCCCAGCAACTCCAACTCCACCAACAAGGCCCTGACTCTATTGCTGACCAGTATGAAGCCCCATTCCAGGAGTAGAGCAATGAGAATCCACTCCTGAAGCCTACCAGCAGAGACTCCATTTCCAATAGCAGTCCAGAAGCAGGGACCCACTGGGGTTGACCAGCAATAAGATCCATTCCCCAGGATCAGCTTCCAGAAAGACACTGTTACCATAAAAAACAAAACAAAACTCAGTAGCACAGCCCCACTTTTGGACTCTACACCAGGGGCAGACAATAGGAGGATCCAACCTCAAGTATAAGTCAGAAGGAAAACCTATCTTACAAAGAAAGCAAGTAGCTAAGCCCTGAAAACCAGCAAAACCCAGAGTAAGAACCAGAGTCCAGCACAAAAAGTTTGGGACTGTGCAGGCCCAAAGGCCTACTCTCAAATAAAAACATCAAGTCACAAAAAAGGAAGAAAAAAGTGAGGATAAAAAAGCTTGACTATAGAAAATTGTTTTGGTGATTGGGAGGATCAAGGTATAAACTTAGAAAAAAGATACTAGGATCAAAATAGCTACATGTGAAGCCTCAAAGAAAAATGTAATTTGTTTTCAGAGCCAAAAAGAATTCCTAGAAAAACTTAAAGGAGATTTTAAAAAGCAAATTAGAGAAGTAGAAGAAAAATTGGGAAAAGAAATGAGAGTAATGGAAGGGAATATTGAAAAAAAAAAATCAGTAGCATGAGGAAATGATATATAAAAAAATTACCAAACAAAATGATTCCCTAAAAAAAGGAATTCACCAAATGGAAAAGGAAGTACAGAATCTCACTAAAGAAAATAATTCCTTAAAAATTGTGATTGAACAAATGGAAATGAAGGATCTATGGGACATCAAAATATGATAAAACAAAATCAAAAAAAGTTTAAAAAATAGAAGAAAAATGTGAAATTTCTCATTGGAAAACCACTAACTAGATCTAGGAATAATAGAATAAGAATTATTTGACTATCTGAAAGTAATGACCAAGAAAAAATTCTGAACAACATAGAGGCATAGTGGATAGAGCACCAGCCTTGAAGTCAGGAGGATCTGAGTTCAAATTTGACCTCAGACACTCTAACACTATGTGACCCTGGGCAAATCACTTACCTTCAATTGCCTCAGCAAAAAATAAAAAATAAAAATACTCATATATTAAAACAAGAGGGCAAAACAGAAACTAATAGAATCTACCAAGAGTTATCTGAAAGAATACCCAAAATGAAAATTCTAAGAATTATTGGAGCCAAATTCCAGAGCTCATAGGTAAAGGAGAAAGTATTACAAGCAGCAAAAAATAAATAATTCAAATATCATGGAATTACAATTAAGATTACACAGGATTAGGCAGCTTTCACATTAAAGAATGGGTTTGAAATGTGATATATGAAAAGACAAAGGAGTTAGGATTAAAACTAAGAATCACCTACCCAGCAAAATTAAATATTATTTTTCAAGGGAAAATGTATATTAAGTGAAATAATGGACTTTCAAGCATTTCTAATTAAAAGACCAAAACTGAATTTTTAAAAAATGACTTCCACAAACAAGACTCAAGGTAAACATAAAAAAAGGTAAACAAGAAACATGAAATAAAAAAATGAGAAATTCATTAAGGATGAACTTCATATTTCTTTATGGCAAAATAATATTTGTAACTTAACAACTTTACCTGCATGAAATCAATTAAGAGTATATGTAGACAGGTAATGGATATAGAGAGCCTTTGATGGGATGTTACCCCCCTCTTCACAAAAAATAAATAAATAAATAAAGGTAATAAGAAAGAAAAGTGCACTAGAAGGAAGGAAGAGATTAAATGAAATAAATTACCTCACATAAAAGATGTATGAAAAATTTATTATATGGAAAGGAATCTGGGGAAAGGGAAGGGTTGGGTTGGAGGGCAAAACTTAAATCTTACTCTCATTTAAATTGACTTGAAGAGGAAATAATATATGCACTCAGATGGCTATAGAAATCTATCTTGTTCTATAAGGAAGTAAAAAAGTGAATGGGATAGGACAGGGGTAATAGAAGAGGGAGTGGTCAGAAATAAAATGTGTGAGAAAGGAAAGCATGGAATATAAGGGATACATGGGGATAAACAAGTGAAAAATATCATGGAGGGAAAAACAAAATTAGTTCTCATAACTGTAAATGTGTATGGGATGGACTCATTCATAAAATGGAGTGGACAGTAGAATCGATTAAAAACAGAATCCAACAATATGTTGTTCATAAGAAATACATATTATCCAGAAGGATGCACACAGGGTAAGCAGAATTTGGAGCAGTATCTGTTATGCTTTAGCTAAAGCAAAGAAAGCAGGGGAAGCAATTATGATCTCAGACAAAACAAAAGTAAAAATAGGTCTAAATAAAGAAAGAAAGAAGGATACTATATCTTGTTAAAAGACACTCGTGACAATGGAGTGATATATATGCTAAACTCCAAATGGTACAGCATCTATTTTTTGAAGGAGATAGGAGTTATGAGGTGAAATAGATAATAAAACTATATGGAGGAGGACTTTAATTTTCCCCTCTCAGAACTCAATAAATTTAATCAACCAAAAAAAAAAAAAACAAGAAAGAAGTTAAGAAGAATAAAATTTTGGGAAAGTTTCTTATGATAGATATGAAGAAAATTGAATGAGAATAGAAAGAAATGTAACTATTTTTGGAAGCATTTTGGCACCTGCACAAAAATTGATTATGTATCAGGACATAAAAATTTCATAACTAAGTATAGAAAAATAGAATTAGTAAATGCCTCATTTTCAAATAATAATGTGATAACATTATATTCAATAATGGACAATGGAAAGAAAAAATTTAAATTAATTGGAAGTTAAATAATCTAACCCTAAAGAACAGGTCATTAAAACAATTGATCATTTCACTAAAGAAAATAACAAAAAAAAAAAACCAAAATTTGTGGGATGCAGCCTGAAAGTGGTATTTGGGAGAAAATTTATGTCTTAAATTGCTTACATCAATAAAATAAAGAAAGAGAAGATCAATGAATTGGACATGCAACTAAAAAATCTAGAAAAAGAAAAATTTTAACTCCCCAATTATTTGGAACCAAATTGAAAATCATGAAAAATAAAAGAAGAGAATATTTTTTAAAAATGTAAGAAAACTATTAAATGAATTTCTGATAAAGTCTTCATTTTAAAAATATATAATGAACTGAGTCATTATGCAAATCATTCCTCAATTGATAAATGGTCCAATATCAGACAGATAAATCAAAGCTATCTATATTCATATGGAAAAAAAATGTTTTCAGTCTCTATTGATTAGAGAATTTCTCATTAAAACTCCTCTGAGTTACTACCTCACACTTAACCAAGTGCTTAATATGACAAAAAAAGGAAAATGTTGAATGTTGGAGAAGTGTGGGAAAACTGGGACACTAATGCATTACTGTTGAAATTATGAACTGATTCAATCATTCTAGAGAGTAATTTTTAATTATGTCCAAAGGACTATAAAACTGTGCATACCCTTTAATTCAACAACATCATTAATTGGTCCATATTCTGAATATATCCAAAAATATTTATACTAGCTCTTTTTGTGGTAGCTAAGACTTGGAATCAAAGGGAAGCCGATTGTTTGGGGAATAGCTAAACAAGCCATGATATATGATCGTAATGGAATGCTGATTGTGCTGTAAGATATGATTAGCAGGATAATTTCAGAAAAATCTGGAAAGACTTACATGAACCTACACATAGTGAAGTGCATAGAACCAAGATGACAACATTGTACACAGTAACAGCAAGATTGTTCAATGAAGAATAATTTATAACTTAACTATTCTCAGCATGCTTTAGTCCCAAAGAACTAATGATGAAGTATACTATACACCTCCAGAGAAAGAACTGATATTATTTGAATAAAGACTGAAACATGATATTTTTCACTTTCTTTGAGTCTAGAGGAGTTCAATTCAGTAGGAAATGAAATGACCATTTTTCTGCATCCCCAAGGAGGAGTTATTTCTATTTTCCATCATCTTTACCAATTTGATGAATGTAAGATGAAAACTCAGAGATGTTTTGATTTGTATTTTACTTGTTAGTGAGTTGGAACAGTCTTTCATATGGTTGTTAATCGTTTGTAATCTTCTGACAACTACATATACACATGCTTTAACCACTCTTCTACTTCTTTGGTTGTTATGTACTTTAATTAGTACCAGTATCAGACTTTTGGCAAAGATATTTAAGGCAAAGATTTTTTTCCCCTGGTGGACAGAAAATATCACATCTCTAACCAAATTCATTCAAAAATATATTTATTTTTGAAGCATTAAAGATGCTATTTATCAAGGTTAAAAGAACCTTGAACATCTACCCAAAACTTTCTTCACCACAGTCCTGTGAGATAGGATGTATAAATATTATTATTTCCATTTTGTAGAATAAGAAACAGACTAAGTAAGGTGTAATGATTTTGTCTCTGACTGTTAAGCCAGAATTGGACTCAGGTCCCTTAACTCCAAGCATACTCCTGTCTAGCATGCCAGGATGCTTTTCTAAATTGGAAATTTTGGTTTTCTTTCACTTTGAAAAACACTGCAGTTGGAATTCCCAGAGTAGAACACAATTGATAGTGTACTGTTTACTCTCAGGAACTTCATTTTTAACAAAATGCAGGCCCCTGCATCCCTCACCCAATGTTCATGAAGGACGAATGAAGAATCCCTTCATCAACAAATTCTGTTCAAAGCTTAATTTCATGATCCTGTGAACCTCAAAAAGTTTGAAGATCCCTCCCTAAAGATATTTCCTAGAAGTCACCCTCTTGTCTATTCAATTCCGCTTCCCTTTATTAATCATTTATGTAAATAACAAGTTATCGACAGCTTCATTATTCTGTCATTTTCAATGTGACTTAGCAAGTTGACAAATTAGAAAGAAATTGTATCTGGTCCTGGTTTGTTATTCCACAAAAACAAACTTAAAAAAAATATTCTCAATGATATTATTTTTCACAGATTATTTTTTTATTTCTAAGACCATTTCTTCTTTACCTCTGCCTCAAAGTTCTATCTTCCTTTAAGACCTGCAGCCTTAACACAATGTTTTGCATGAAGTCTCACCTCATTCCCACCAATTATTAGTGTCTTCTGTCTCAAAATACCTTGTATTTAACTCTTTTGTATGTTTGTTTTAGTCACTATTTTTTTATTATTTATTGCATTATTTATGCAACTATTGATATTTCTACTTGTTTTCCATGTCTGGATGTAAATTCTCAAAAGGGAATGCTTTAGTGTTTTTACTTGTATTTCTAATGCTTGATCCATCAAAGGTAATCAATAAATATTTTTACTTGATTGTTGAATACAAAGAAAGGATGCTCTCTTTAGTAAAGTGATTTAAGAATTTGTCTCAACAGAAAATATAGACTGAATTTTCAGATTCACAGTTTCTTGGCCGGCAAATGGATCCAGCATGACCCAAATCAAATTAAAATGTTTAATTTGGAAAAATCCAATCCAATAAACATTTATTAAGCACCTGCTATGGACCAGGTATTGTGTTAAATGCTGAAGATACAATTAATAAAAACAAAGACAGTTTCTACCCTCAAGAAACTTATAATATAAGGGAGGAGATAATATACAAAAGGAGTCAGGAGTGGAGAATGATGTAGAGAGGATACCAAGGAGTACCCATTTTGGAGCATCTTCATCTGTGGAGTTGCAATCAGGCAGAGCAACTGATGCAAAGTAGGATGAGCTGAGTTCAGTTTCTGTCCTCTTTAAAAGAAACAGATGCTGCAATACAACTAAAATGTGTAGACTATTAAAAAATAAAATAAAGGAAGGCATTCAGAAGAATTTAGTACTCCATCACCAGAGGGAAAGAGAGCTTGAAGAATGTGGAATGGATCAAGGCTTGAGTTAGCAACATAATGGTGAGTTTAAAAGTGATGAAGATATCTTGGGAGGGGCATGTAGTTCCATGAACTGAAGCTAGGCAGGGCAGCAAATGCAAAATGGAAATTTTAATTTAAAAGTCTAATAAAATAAAGATACAATAAAACAAATAATGTTAATTTATGGTTTTCTAAGTCAATAAGCAGTTGAAAGGATTCATTTCGATTTATTTGACACCTTTTTATTTGACACTCGTAATGTAGAGGACAAATGACAGTTTTCATGAATGTAAAATAACAGTTCATTAGTGCTCACAAAATAGTAGTGTGTATGTTTGTGAGCCTTTTAAAATAGGCGAGAAGCCAAAAGCCTACATAGGCGTGTGTTATTCATGACTAATGAAGTGCAGGAAGATAAAAGGCCCCATCTGCACAAATTCTAGCTTTGACTAGTCTTTATAGTACTATCCTTCATGCATATTAAAATGCATAATGGAAATAATACATATATATAAATAATCTGAAAAGATAATTTGATACAAGTCACTCAATAGAACACTAAAATCCTGAAAACACTTGCCAAAGCACAAAAGGCAGGAGATGTAGCATGTCTGCAAATACATACAGGCTCAGTCTCATGTGAATATAGTAAAATATATTGGATTTTCATACCATGAAAAGCCTATGATGACAGATGTGCTACTGACAAATGTCTATAAAAATCCATGACTATATAATTGTATCCTCTAGGAGTTTTGGTAATTGTCTGCCAATGGATAAAAACCACCAGTTTACTCTTACTCATAGATTTACTTTATTCTTAGGAGTTTCATCTAGGGATAAAGTACATGGATCTACATAGATGTGTGAGTGTGTGTGTGTGTGTGTGTGTGTGTGTGTGTGTGTACACATATATATTTATATTTATATATATATAATATTAAATATAAAACTGCTTCTTTGTATGATAGAGTCAGAGATTTGGCAAAGTTGGAGAGTCTAAAATTAAACCCAGATCTTTCTACATATAGTTGATTCCTTACTTTTTTATTCTGACCTTTCAAATCCACTTTTAAAAAATTCATTAATAATAGCTAGTATTTATTTAGCATTGTAATGTTTGCAAAGCATTCTCCATATGTTATCTTCATGCTATCTTCACGACTCACAGATGAGAAAATGAAGATGTTACTTGCCCAACTAATAAGTGTTTGGGGCAAAATTTTATTGCCGATATTCCCCAAACCAAATCCAGCATGCTTCTTACTGCTTGGTTTTAGGTACTGAAAATAAAAACAGAAATAAAAGCCATTACCTAAAAAATTTTACATTTCTCTCATAGTAAGGGTAGACAACATGTACACATATAAATAAATACAAGATACATGCAGAGTAATTAATAATTTACTTTAAATAAGGGTATGAAAGAAAGCACTAATAGAATTGAAGTGGCATATAGGAAGATCTGATAAAGGACATGGTACCTAAGCTAGGTCTTGAATGGAGCTAAGAATTGGAGAATTGGAAGGAAGGAGAAAACATTTTAAATATGGAGGAGAGTCCATGCAAACTTTCAGAGGTCGTAAAAGGAATGTTATATATAAGGAACATCAAATTGTCCAGAATGACTGAAACATAGAGTATGTGAAGAGTGATAATGAAAAATCAGTCAGGAAAGAGAAGCTGGAACCAGACTGTGAAGGATTTTAAATACCTGACTGAAGATTTTCTATTTTATCCCAGAGACCACTAAAGACACAGTAGCTATTGAAGCTTGTTTAGAAGGGTAATGTCACAATCAGATGGGGGCCTTAGGAATAGCAATTTGGCAGAAGTGCAGGATGAACTGAAGAAGGGAAAGATTAGGAAACCAATAAGGAAATTATGGTCTAGCTGAGAGGCCTATGAAAGATTGGATTAAGGTAGTGTCCGTGGGAGAGGAGAGAAGAAAGCAAATGGAAAAAGCAATAGAGAGGAAAAATACACAGGACATAGACCTGTGAGAAATTACAAGGATGAAAAGAGGCAGTGAAAGGATCAAAAATCAAGGATGGTCCTGAAGTTATGAATCTCTCTGAACTTTCAAAAGATTTTTTTTTCAAATTCTTCCTTAGGTTATCTTTGATATTTAGGAGGCAGAGCACATAAATAGCTGACTGTTCTTAAATACTTTGATGATTATTACCATTCAGTGCTAACTATATATCCTAACTAAAGCCCTTTTACATACATGTATATTTTAAAGAAGTAAGATAATTACCAGGGGCAGTTTTTATCTTTAAACTGTTGTGGAAACTTATTTAAATATACTCTGAAAAATTCACATCTTTTTCTGATACACACACATGTATGTATATGTATAATATACATGTATAAATTATATGGAATTTATACAATATATGTTTCCACATATGTATAAAGGGCTAGCTAGGTAGTATAATAAACAGAATACTGAACTAGGAATCAGGAAATTTATGAATTCAAATTGAGTTTAGAATCTTACTACTTGTGTGATCCTAAGTTAGTCACTTAACTCTGTCTCAGTTTCCTGATTTGTAAAATGAACTAGAGAAGGAAATGACAAACCATTCTCGTATCTTTTGAAAAAAAAAAAACGTCAAAAGGAATCATAAAGAGATAGACTGACAGAAATGACTCAACAACAAGGAAATGTATGCATATGTTTCAAATTACAATCCCCAGATATAAATTGGTATAGAAAAAAGGGAAAAATTACTGACTCTGGAAGTGGAAAACTTGAGATTAAATCCAGTCTCTGATGGTTATTATTTGTGTTATGTTGAACAAATTAGTTCCTTAGTCACTGTGGGCTTCAATTTTTTTAATCTAAAAAATTAGGAGTTAAACAATATGACCTCTGAAGCCCCTTCTAACTCCACAAAGTAAACCAGACTTCAGCCCATTTTATGGGACCATAACACAAAATCTTCCTGAATTAAAATTCCAACAAATTGAAATGGAAGGGATTAGACCAAGAGCTACATTTGGTGAGCATATTGACTGGAGCAGTTAATGACCAAATGGTCTAGTCACTGGGGTTAAAGACAATATCATTTGAAATAGTTATATGGAAATGGAAATATCATTCCCTCCACAAACTCTTATGATTCAGTTTAATGTAATACTATATTCACAACCAAGTCATTAAAAAAATAAAAAAGATGACATGAATACTTCTCACGGTGAATGTATTGTGGCTAGTTATTTATAAGATAGTTATATACATACTTCTATGAATGATTTATACAAACATAAATTCATAGATAATTATTAGATACATATGTCTCAAAGGATTAATGCAGTGAAAAATGAATGTATGTTGAATGAATAGATTGCAACTAATCATCTATTTATTTATTGTTATTAAAGTTTTTTTTTATTTTTAAAATATATGCATGGATAATTTTTAACATTCACCCTTGAAAAACCTTGTGTTCTGAATTGTTTCCCTCCCCTACATGGAAAGTAATTCATTACATGTTAAACATGTGCAATTCTTCTATACATATTTTCATAATTACTACATTGTATAAGAAATATCAGATAAAAAAGTAAAAAAAAGGGGAGAAAGAAATAAAATGCAAACAAACAACAACAACAAAAAGAAATATATTATGTTGTAATCTGCATGCAGTTCCCACAGTCCTCTCTTTGGGTGCAAATGGCTCTCTTCATTATATGATCATTGGAACTGATCTGAATCATCTCATTATTGAAAAGAGCCATGTCCATCAGAACTGATCATAGTATAATCTTATTTTTTGCTGTGTATAATGATTTTCTGATTCTGCTCATTTCATTTATGATCAGTTCATGTAAGTTTCTCCAGGACTCTCTGAAATCATACTGCTGGTCATTTCTTATAGAATAATAATATTCCATAACATTCATAAATCAGAACTTATTCAGCCATTCTCCAACTGATGGGCATCCACTCAGTTTCTAATTTCTTGCACTACAAAAAGTGCTGACACAAACATTTTGGCACATGAGGGTCCCTTTCCTTCCTTTATTATCTCTTTAGGATATAAGCCCAGTAGAAACATTGCTGGATCAAAGATTATGCACAGTTTAATAGTCCTTTGAGCTTAGTTCCAAATTACTCTCTAGAATAGTTGAATCAGTTCACAATTCCACCAACAATGTATTAGTTTCTCCATTTTCCCCTCCAACATTCATCATTATCTTTTCCTGTCATCTTAGCCAATCTGAGAGGTATATAGTAGCACCTCAGAGTTGTTTTAATGTGCATTTCTCTGATCAATAATAATTTAGAACATCTTTATATACGACTACTTTTCATCTGAAAACTGTCTGTTCATATCTGTTGACTATCAATTTGAGAATGGCTTGAATTCTCATAAATTTAGGTCAATTTTCTATATATTTTAGAAATGAGGCCTTTATCACAACCCTTGAATGTAAATATTTTTCCCCGTTTATTGCTTCCCTCTAATCTTGTCTTGATTAGATTTGTTTGTAAATATATATATATGTATATATATAGATATATAACTTAATGTAGTCAAAATTATCTATTTTGTATTCAATAATTTACTTCTGTTCTTCTTTGGCTACAAATTCCTTCCTTCTCCACAGATCTGAGGAATAAACTATCTTTTGTTCTTCTAATTTGCTTATAACATCACTCTTTATGTCTTTAAATCATGAACCCATTTTGATCTTATCTTGGTATATGGTGTTGAGTTTGGGTCAAACTAGTTTCTGCCATACTAATTTCCAATTTTCCCAACAGTTTTTGTCAGATAGTGAGTTCTTATTCCAAAAGTTGAGGTCATTGGACAACTAATTATTTATGATAGATGGATAGACAAACAGACACATACATACTTACATAATGCATATATCAAAAGATAAATACATAGATACATATATCATGGGAGCCAAAGGAGTAATTGCAGAGGGAAAACCTCAGTTTTATTATAGGGCAAGAAAATATAAAGGTTAATTACAGCAGTTACTCTTTCAGCATTTAGTCTAGCATTTAGTAAGCTTAATTTATTGGAAAGGGAAACTTTCCCCATCAGCTGCATCCCACATAATCTCCTTTCCAGCCTATTCTACCTCTTATGGAAGCCCCTCCAGCAGCAGACTTCAAATAGGCTAGCTTCTCTAACTCTAACCTCCCCATCACCTACTGAAATTTTTTTCTGGGGTTTCCTCTGCCTTCAGTTGAATTTATCTCACAAAGTTAATTGCTTTTAGAGAATATTTGATGTCTCTTGTCCTGGGTATGTTTTTTGAAGCTTTCCCTTAGTCCCAAACTTCTTAGTTCCAGCTCTATGAGAATCAAAGACCTTAGAGTTGAAAGAGACATCAGAGGAATGACCTTTCAAATCTCCTTCCCATGCAGGAATCCCTCCAAAACATTCCCATTAGGTGGTCAACTAGACACTGCGTGAATCAAATTAGTGAAGTTCTTCCTTATGTTGAGCTGAATTTGGCCTTTCTGGAAACTTGAATTAATCCCCAGTAAAAGTTACCTGAAAACATTCTTTAAGCTTAGGCAATTAGTAATCATATCTTATATAAAATATTCCCTTTCTATAGTGTATATTTGGATAAACCATTTTATTTCTCTGTATCTGAGAATTGTTTATCTTTACAAGCATGATCTCTTCAAAGTGAGATTTTTATAAGTCAATGATGGATGTTTCTTGTACAAGAAACACATTTTATATTTACCAAAATGTTTTATAGGCACTATCTAACTAACTTTTTTGTCTCTAGCTAAAACATGAAGCAGTAACATAGTTCAATGTATTGACTTCAGGGCCTGGAGTCAGGAATTCTTGAGTTCAGATCCAGCCTTAGATATTTACCCTTGAGCCAAATCATTTAACCTCTTTTAGCCTTAATCCATTGAAAAAGAAAATATCAGTACTATTCTTGACAAAAATATATGGTCCATGGACTCACAGAGAGTCAGATACAACTAAACTATTAAACAACAAACTCGAGAGGGGCTACATAATACATGGCCTGCATACGACATGAAGTACACAGTTTTTGGAGTTAAAAGTCCTGTCTTAAAATTCCAGCTCTACCACTTAATATTAATGTGGTTTTATACAATCACTTACTTTCTCCAGATCTCAATTTCCTTTTCTTCAAAATGAGGACTGAACTAGATAGCTTTTTAGTTCTTTTTCAGCTTTCAATATATAATCCAATTAGAAATCAGCGCATGTGTTTCCCAAAGTCTTTGTCCTTTTAAGGTGAAAAATTAATATATGAGCTGGAAAAATTTTTAACGATAAGCTATTACAAATGGTCCCAATATTGAGGGTGGTTTTAAGAGATATAAGAGTTCTAGGGAAAATTCTTGACACCTAAGTAGAATGTGAAGCTTTTTAAAAAACAAAGATTTTCATTATAAACCTGTACAAACATGTCAAGCACCACTGGGGGATAGCTCCTATCTTCAACATAATCCTATAAAAAGGAATTATTCTGCTACCAAAGGAATGATAATAACCTTTCTGAACTGATTCTCAGTGATTAGCATATTCCAATCTCATAAAACCTTTCCCATCCCAATCATTTTCAGCCTACAACTGTCACTTCAAATTTTGTTTTGTTTTATTTTCCACTGACCACTTCTTTGTTCCCATCCATTTCAGTCCAACCATTCCTCAAATCCCACCTAAGATCCTCTCAACATTCCCAGCATGTTTCTGATCATCTGCTCCATGGATTAAAAAAACTTGTTTTCATCTTAAACTATTTCCTTCCATCATCTTGTACTCATTGGGACTTGACTCTAAAGACAAAGCTTCCTTGACTATTCTTTCTAGCCATGATACACTAATTATAGTTGAGGAATTGAAATAGTACATATTTCCTATTGCTATTCAAAGGCTTTCTTTCTACCACCATCAGTGGTAATTAATATCTATCTATATATTGAATACTCTTTCCTTCCTTGAGAAATTCAGTGATTTACTCAGAGTCTTTTTTCCTCTTCAACTCCTGCCCTCATACTTGGAAATTTCAACAATTATAATAACATTCAAATACTCTAACTTCCCAGTTTAGTTTCTATGACTTGGTCCTCTACCCCACCTCAGATATGCATAGGGGTAATCATACCTTTCTCTGTCTCCTTTTGCTAGATCTTCATCCAAGTCATTCCCACAAACTCCCACTTCCACACCCTCAAAAACCCTTTCCTGAGCCCTCTTCTCTTTTGAGTCTATATCAAGGCTCAGCAAAGTAGGGCCTACTTCTCCAACCTGTTTTTTTTTTTTTGCCTGTATTTTCAAATAAACCTTTAAAATATAAAAAAATCATTTTTATCTTGGTCACACAAAAGTTTACTACAAACTGCATTGGGTCCACAGGTCTTCATTTGTCAATTAGCTCATATGGGTTCCATTAACATCTCTTCGCTGAAGATGTTCATATCTATTTATCTATCTCTACCTTTCCCTTGATTCCTACTTTTACATTTCCAACTGCTTGTGAGACATCTCTTATTGTATGACCCATATATATATTACTCTCAAAATACTAAAACAGAATTTGTCTTCCTACCAAAACTCCCCTCCTCCTAATGACAATGGAGGGTACTACCATCCTTCCAGTTAATCAGACTGAAACTTAGGTGTCAATCTTGATTCAACCCACTGACTCTGCCCATCCTTCTTCCATATCCAAGCTTTTTCTGTATCTTGCCAATACTACCTTCATTACATCTCTTCATTAAAAAATTAATGAACCCTTTTTTTTTTATCTAACTTGGTGCAGGCTCTCATTTCCTCACACCTAGATTATAGTAGTAATTCTATTGTAACATTCTGTTGGTACACCTCCTTGCTCCAAATCTCTTAGTACTCTTATCTCTCCTTCATTCAGCTAAGAATCTGACCTTTTTAAAGTATAGATCTCACCCTGTCACCCCACTCCCAATCAATAAACCGCAGGAGTTCCCTATCACTTCCAGGAATAAATATTAAATCCTCAGTTTGGCATTCAAAGTTCTATAATCTGGTGATTTCCAATTTTTCTAATCTTCATGAATGTAATTCCTTTCTCTTTCTCTCCCAACCATTTTTTATGTGTGTAGATCCAGTAAAGTTGCCTCCTTGCTGTTTCTCACACAAGACATTCCACCTTCCTACTCCAAGTATTTTCAAAGGCTGTTCCCAAAGTCTAGAATTTTCTCCCTCTTGATCAGGGTCTCCTGGCCTCCCTGGCTTCCTTTAAGTCCCAGATAAAATCCTAACTTCTTAAAAAAAACCTCTCATGGTTGCTAGATGTGACTCTAACACCCTTACTCATTTAGTTCAAATTTTATGTTATAATGAAATGAGAGACTCAAAAATCTCTAAACTTAAAAAAATACAAATTTAAAAAGGGAGGTTTACTTTGTCTTAACACAGAAAGATTATGCAAAAAGGATATAGTAGCACTTAGCTTCTCTAGAAGCCCTATTGTCCCATTTCAATATGAAAGGTCAAGTCATCAGAGCCTGATAAATTAAAGGACATGGTGATTAATGTGGTCGTCAGAATTCCACCAAGTCTGAAAGTCTTTATGTGACTCAGATGCCCCAACATGACCAATAAGATGCTTCAGGAAAATCAGAGACAATTATGTTTTGGGAGATGGAGGCAAATTGATCTTATTTTGGCCTCCTTCCCTATGCTCTGGATGTCAGGGAAATTGGTCCTATAATTCAAGGTCTTCTTAATTTTAATGTCTTCTCCCTTAGATTATCTCCCCCAATTTATTCTTTACATATCTTGTTTATATATAGTTGTTTGCTTATTGTCTCCCCCATTAGAGTGTGAACTCCTTGAGAATAGGCATTATCTTTTGTCTTTCTTTGTTTCCTCAAATAGTAGCTCATCAAAGAAACTCAATAAATGCTTTTTAACTTGACTTGTTGTCTAGTATGTTTAATAGAGTAAAATGCTTTCTGGGTCATCCTGTTCCCAAAACAAGGCATGTGAAATTCATGCCATTAAAATTATTTTTTAGAGCTAAGACATGGTCTCTAAAGGACCTCTCAAAAATATAAATATGCCATTCAGGAGTAATGCTTTTTTAATCATTGATTATCTTATCAGCACAGACTGATTTATCAGATTATTTTAGTTGTTTGAAGGTCCTCGGGGAAATTAAGACCCCAGAATTTTCTTTTTCCTTTAAAAGTGACATTTTAAATAAGGTCTTAAAATTTGAGAGTAGAAGTCCCATAATAAAGTTCCTCTGCGAAGGTTTAGATTTAGAGGTGCATGTCATAATGCTGAAGTATCCTAGGCATTTCCAAAGATACTATAGGCTTGACTTACAAGAAGTAGAATAAGACACAAATTTCTTAGCTTTTCCTCATGATTAGAGCTATATCTGGGGTGAGGAAACTGTGATTTTGCTTCAGAGTGCCATATCCTAGAGAATTTTATTTTGTTTTTAGAACAATCCAGAGTACTTGTCATAACTATACTTTAATGATCTTCAACAGTCTAAACACAATCCTATTTCTTTTCCCAGTCTCAAGTTGTTACTCCCCAAATCCTATCATTAAAATGTCCCTCTCCAAAGTTCAAGCTTCAGCTTCAATCTTCTCAGGGATATAACTCAGATTCTATGGGGAACAGGACACTTGCTGTCATTTCAAAAACTTCTGTCATCAGATGTGTTTCACACTGGTACCACTGAAGATCAATATTCATGAAATCCTTCTTGTTTTTCCCCCCACAAGATAGAAATTTCTGTTGAAAGCTGTACTTAGACTCTTCCTGTTTCTGAAACTCATTTACTTTTTATCTTCTGTGTACAAGTAAAAGAGACCTAAGATAAAAATTAGAATTAAGTAAAAAATAAATAAAAAATAAGAACCCATACTATGTATTAATCACTTGGAATTCCAATATAATAAATTTGTTTTGACTATTTTCCTGCTTGCGCTAATAAAGACTAATAATGGCAACAATTGCTATTAAATTTGACAGAATGGTACAGTGAAGAGATCCTTGGATTTTGAGTGAGAAGACCTCAGTTCTATCATTCTTTGTGATGAAAACTTTGGCAAGTCATTTCCCTATAAATTTACTCATCTATAAAATAGGAATGTTGAACTAGATGACGTCCGGTCATTTGCAGCTACAAAATCTTGGATTATAGGTTAAATAATTATCTTCCTAGCCTTTCCCCTTTATTTCTGTTATTTAGTAGGGCTGTATATAGTCAGAAAGTCTAAAGTTTGTTAATTATATTAGAACTCTATGTCCTCCAAATATTTAACATGCACCCTAAGTAATACAGATCTAATTAGGGCAGTCTCCTTACTGTCCTACAATCAGTATCTAATTCCCATTTTCATTCCTCAGTCATGATTTGTCTTTCTTCCCCACTCCCACCCCCAATGTAATTTCCAATGTTGTGCAAATCCTATTTATTTTTTTTTAAATATAGCTTTTTATTGACAGAACATATACATGGGTAATTTTTCAACACTGACCCTTGCAAACACTTCTGTTCCAACTTTTCCCTTCCTTCCCTCCACTCCCTCCCCTAGGTAGCAGGCAGTTTCTACATATTAAATATATTAAAGTATATCTTAAATACAATATATGTGTGCATATTTATACAGTTCTCTTGTTGCACAAGAAAAATTGGATTATAAAGGTAAAAATAACCTGGGAAGAAAAACAAAAATGAATGCAAACAACAACAGAAAGAGTGCAAATGCTATGTTGTGGTTCACACTCATTTCCCAGTGTTCTTTCGCTGGATGTAGCTGGTTCTGTTCATCACTGGTCAATTAGAACTGAACTGGATCCTTTCATTGCCAAAGATAGCCACTTAACTTCAGAATTGTTCCTCACATAGTATTGTTGTTGAAGTGTATAATGATCTCCTGGTTCTGCTCATTTCACTTAGTACCAGTTCATGTAAGTTTCTCCAGGCTTTTCTGAAATCATCCTGCTGGTTATTTCTTACAGAACAATAATATTCCATAATATTCATATACCATCATTTAATCAGCCAATCTCCAACTGATGGGCATCCATTCAATTTCCAGTTTCTAACCACTACTAAAAGGGCTGCCATAAACATTTTTGCACATATAGGTCCCTTTCTTTCTTTAAGATCTCTTTGACATATAAGCCCAGTAGTAACACTGCTGGATCAAAGAGTATGCACAGTTTGATAACTTTTTGAGCATAATTCCAAATTACTCTCCAGAATGGTTGGATCTGTTCACAACTCCACCAACAATGCATCAGTGTCCCAGTTTTCCCGCATCCCCTCCAACATTTGTCATTATTTTTCCTATCATGTTAGCCAATCTTACGGGTATATAGTAAACCCTACTTATTCTTTAAGACAAAAGTCAGATCTTAAAACTTCCATGTTCATGGAGTTTATTTTCCAATCACTTCAGTCTTTAATCAGTTAGTCAATCAGTCAATAAATGTTTATTAAACTTTATTATCTGCCAGGTACAATATTGTCCTAGAGATACAAAAAATAAAAAATAAAAGCAAAAAGGAGTTCTTGCCCTCATAGGAGTTTATAATCTTATCAGGGAGGCACAAAACAAACAATAATATGCAAACATTTCAGTGGTCTTTTCAGTAATTGCCCCTTAATTTCTAAAACATTTAAAGTCATACCATACACTATATTACATTTAATTATGTTTAGTTGGATAGATAATATATGTACTGGACAGAATCCTGAAATAGAAGTCAGAAAGATCTAAAAACACTGTGCATTAGAAATTTAAAATGCTATAAAATATTAGTTATTATTGGTATTCTGTTTATAGTGTTCATTTTGTTGTTGTTGTTAAGCAATAGTATTGTTTCCTCAAAAATATGGTAAATTACTTGAGAGCAACAGTCTCATCTTAAGTGATTTTATATCCCAAGATCTGTTCTGTTCAGTGCACAGATGCTCAATTTGTTGATTCATTAAAGTAATAAAAATTCAAGGTAATATTTACTGAACAGAGGAAACTACTAAAATCTCAGCAACTTATTTTATCTGTGGTTGGAACTATCATTGATTTGCAATGGAGTTTTCTCAGAAAATAATATCTGGGAGGGGCATCAAGGGAAAAAAAAAGATTAAAATTCTGATTCAAAATGATTTTCAGGTCTCATCTGGATGGGGGTTGGGTTGAGATTTGCTTCTTGTCACAGAGCCAAAAGATTCAATTGATAGGCTATTAAATGACTGTTTTGTTTGGACAGCTGATCCTCCACATCCAGGAAAGGCTCTAGAGGTCCCTGAGGATAAGGAAATCTGGGAATACAATATGAATCATAAAGAGAGAAGGAAGGAAGGGAAACTGGAAAAGACATGAACACAGAGTTCTTTCTCTCTTTTGCTTTTCTAAACTCTTTGCCTGTTTCCACTCCCTGCTCTTCCATGACAAATATTCTCACAGCTTAATGTATCTGGTCTTCAGCATCATCCAGACTCTTATTTCTCACCAATGTAAACTCTTATCTCCTGCAGAGTTGCTATTTTCCGAAAGGCATGGTTTAATTAGTTGGATTTTTAAAAATTATATTGAGATGGAAATAGTACACTTGTTACTCTAAAGAGATACGAAGTGTTAACATGAATTATTTAAAATATGGATTTGTTAACACAAATTACCAGAATATATGAAAAAAATATTTACAAAGTGAAATTTCCAGATTTCCAAATACAATTGCAAAGAAATAATGGTGATGTATAATGTGTGGCTTCATCGATATTATGAAGTGGCTTACTTTGCAAATTAAATAGTAAAAAAGGGGAACATTCAATGTTCAGTGAATTTGAGAAAACAGAAACAATAATATAGAACTGGAATTGTTCCAATCATCTTCAATATCAATTTGACATCATTCAAGAAAATTAACTGAAGCATTAATGCCTGAAGGAGTAGAAGTAGAAATAAGAAAGTAGAAGAAGTAGAAGTAGAAGTAAGAAATAAAATAAATGTCTAATATATACTCTCTGCAATTTATGTCACAAAGAAAAGGAAACAAAGTCACTTTTCTTGTATAATTATATCAAGTTCAATGACCATTGATTGGAAAAAGACTGAATAAATTATATTTATGAATATAATGGAACATTATTCTAGAAAATGACAAATATAAGGTATTGTGGAAAATAGGAAGATTTTTAAGAATTGTTGCAGAATGAAATAAACAGAAACACTGGGGTCTTATTGAATGTCTTTGAGTCATTTGAAACATTGAATCTCCCCTTGTATCCTCTATGTTGCCACATCCAAATAATTGCCTTTTCTTAATATTGTTCCTGTTTTCTCAAACTCCACCCAACATTGAATGCCCACACACAATACTCATACTTTTTATTTTGCACCATACACCCTTCAGACCTTCATTTCAAGATAGGGTCCTTGTTCTAGCACTATTTTAGAACCTTTTAGAAATTATTGGAAGCAAGAAAACTGGTCACTAGAAGAGATAGCTCCTTCTCTGCCTTTTCCCCTTAACTTAAGCTACTTAACTGATCACAGAACTTGGGCAAGATGGGAGTCGATAATCCCATTTCTTCTGATGAGATGGAAGACCATTAGGCCATAAATTATGGCCTGCTCCTTCCTTCTAAGGCCTTCCAATCCTCACTGTTATTCTGCTTCTGCACTTTGAATTTTTATGAACAGAGTCATCTGACTTATTTATATAACTTAAGATTTCTGGTATTGTTAATCATCTCACTGCTGACTATATTTTAGAACTGTTGAATTCAGAGTGGGAGCTTTTTGAGAGCAGGGACTGTATCACATTTTCAATTTGTAATTTCAACACTTAATAAAATAATTGGGATATTGTAAGCCTTTGGAAGTATTTTTTCCATTTATTCATTTACAATGATTACAATGCAACAGTGTACAAAAAAAGATCACTAAAAGCAAGCTTGATTTTTAATAATTAAAAAGCCAGTAATGATCCCAGAAAACAATTGAAGAAACACTTTCAGATGAGAGGGAAGAAATATTCGGCCATTATAGTGGATATTTGTGTTATACATAAGGGTTTGATTTCAAAGAGTATAATGAAGACTTTCCAGAAATGAAATTTTCTATCATTTCTAAAATTATTATTACATTAAAACAAAGGAGATCAATAAAAAATATATTTTTATTTAAAGGAAATTTCTCAAGTTGATAATACAAAGTTTGCTGTGGAAGAATTTACTCCCTTAATTCTCAGTCTGCCTCTCTTCCTTAAGATCCAATTTAAATGCCACTTTCTTTAAGAAGTATTTTGGTGAGATAATAATTATAGTAATATGGAGGGATAGGTTCTGGAGCTAGACTTTCTTTGGTATGTGGAATTTAGCAGATTTTCTCCAACCTGTAATCTTAGAAAATTTCCTATAGCAAAAATGTCAAACTCACAGACCCTTGGCCAGAATCAAATTAAAATATAAATAGGAAATATTAAGCAAAATTTAAAAATACAATACTACAGATAATGTTGAAAATTACCAAGTCATTGTGATACAAAAGAGCTCCATTTCTAATTGAGTTTGACACCATTGGCCTAAAAGCCAGAAAGGTTAAGAGACTAGTCCAATGTTACACACACATTATTTAGCAGGGGGAAGACTTGAACCCAGGTCTTCTTGTCTTTAAAACAAGCACTCTAATCCATCATGGCATATTGCCTCCCTAATAGGTGTATTCTATCTCTGTATACATATTCATGTATATGTATATGCATATATAACTAATAGTGTAGATCTATATTTAATACTGATTATTACAATTAGTAGGATATTTAGTTAAAATTTATGTTACCTGAGTTTTCAAATGATTTTACATCATTCTCATAACAATTTTGTAAATAAGTTATCTCAAAGATCTCATTACTGCGGAAACTGATGTAGACATAAGTTAAGTCATTTGCCCACAGTCACCCAGTGTCTGAGTCAGGATTTGAAGTCATGATTTTCTGGAATCCAAGTCCAGCAGTCTATCTACTATGACTTTGCATTTATTTCACTCTCCCTTGTGCCAAAGCTGTTTTGGTACTTGATCTTTTCTCATTAAAATGCTAAGTTCATTTACAGCAAAACTTATATGCCTACAGATGCTTAAAATCCAGCGTATCTTGCTCATAAAAGGTATTTGATAACATTTACTAAGCTGATCTGAAAAAGACAATGCAATAGCATGATTCCATTAATCTATATGAGAGATCCTAATAATCAGGTCTTTTCATCAACAAGACTAAGAATGTTTTTATGCAAGTTGCTTTTGGGAGGCAATGATGGACACAGAGGTAGTTATTACCAACTTTCCACTACCTTCAATGGAAAATCAGTTCATTTTAAGGATTTGTGTTATTTCAGCAACTCTAGAATATGTTCAGAATTAGATGTGGCCTTTTCCTTCATTCCTTTTCTTTTCTACTCTTTATGCAGAGTCACAAGTTGATGTTTATAACCAGCTGCCATGATTATGCTTCTGAGCACGGCAACTCCCCTGAAGCATCAAAAGGGATAGTTATATAAAGAGGAGCTTGAAAAGTATTGTGTGTCTGATAGAGGACTCAACTTGGAGAAGATGAAAATAATCCTGACTGTCTTAGTTAATGAAGTATGAAAAGGAAATTATAAAACATTTGGAAAACATGAATTTAGAGGACTCAATGGCTAATGTGCTAGTTCCTCAAATCTAAACTTTTTTTTTCCCTTAATGTAAAACCTTCTTCACTAAATCTCTATTATGGTCTGTTCTTTTTTCCCCACTTGCTGATTATTTAAGGAAAAAAAATTAGGAATCAGCAACAGATTCCCTACATCATTAGTGAACAGTAAAAACATCTTATCATGTCTCCAAACTTGAGAAACTTAAGTTTTATTTTGCCAGAATTATTTTTATCTATATGATATCTTTCAGACATCAGCAAACAGACAATCTAACAATGGATAAACAAGGATTAAGTAAAATATTTAGGCCCAAGGGGGTCATTTTTATATTTCTCCATATTTCTACACCAGCAGGTTCAAAGTTCTAATATGTAGACAAGGCCTAGAAAAGGAGGTGTTGAGCAGGTCCTTAAGTACTCATGATCTAGAATTGCCCAATCAGAGGTATGATGCCAATTTTCAGCTCCCCTGGTGCCTGTCAACTGGAGGATATGTGCCAGATAGTCAGCTTGATAGGAAAGGACGCATAGAGGCAGAACATGAAGACTGAATGGGTTTATTAACCCATTCTGGCTCATTCTAGCATGAAATGTAATAAACAGAGTTTTGGCACCAGCAACTTAAACTGAGGGACTAAAGAGAAAGATTAGGGATATTATTGAAACAAATAAATGGCCAGTACCTGATCCAGAGATATAGCAAAAATAGTATTTACAGCTCTAGAAAGAGCTCTATCTTTCATCTAAACAAATATATACAATAAAGTGCTTTATAAACTGTAAACATACTCATAGAAGTGAATTCATGTTTTTTAAATATTTTGTAATATATACAGGGGGGGGAAACATTTTCCCCTTACTTCCTTGTTCCCAAACACATGAAGAAACAGTAAAGACATAGAAAGGAAGTCTTCCTGCCCTGACTCTGTATGTTTATAGAACACTAAAAACAGGTCTTTTATCTGCCACTTTGATGAATGTCTTTGGTGCTATCTTGTAGTCAGGGGTCATTATCCATTTCCAAAGACATTTATTTAGGTATTTTAGTGGGGTCTGTTGAAGAATGTCTAGGAAGGATGCCTTTATCCACTTTACATGCACACACACATTTCTTTAAAAATAAGTGGTTTCTCTCTTTTTAAGTCTTGAAAGTTTTTTTCCTAATTCCTCCTAACCCCAACATTTGTCTCTTATCATAGTGTTTTAGCTTCAAGCTTTATACCACAGCTGTATTTAAACTTTCTTTATGCCTTTGGAAGGAGTTTCTGAACACTGACCCACTTGAATTACTCAAACTTGTCTCCTCAGGGACTAGAAACTAGGATTGACAGTGAGTCTCTGCTACCAGCAAGGCATTAGGCTATGTTCTAAGTGCCCTCTTTCCTTTTCCTCATGATGACATTCTTCTTAGAATGCTGAGAAAGATCATGGAAGAACTGAGGAAAAGTTTGAAGGCAAAGGTCCCTTAGGTTTTTAAAATTTTGGAAATTAGAATAAAAGGTTGGAGGAAATGAGAGTGAGCTAAGAAGTGTATGGGCAGTCTTCCTCAGACACCTTTTCCATTGTAATAGGCAATTGCACTGTCTCTTCCTCCCCCCTCTCTATTTCCTGTGTGTCCAATGAATCACAGAGCTCTGTTGAAGAATTATCTTTCATGTTTCCAAAACTGATTCTTTTCTTCCTAATTTCAATACCACCATTAAATTCCAAACCTATGTCACCTTTCTCCTAAAAATGTCATATTATAATATGTCAACTGCATTAATTATATTATGATAAGTTCTACTATGCCAAATTACATAAAAAAGATATTGTTTCAGTGAGATCTTTCAATTCCCCATGTTGGTGGAAGTGAGAGAATTTTAAAAGATGGTGCTGTTAAACTATTGCACTTAATATGCCAGCAAATTTGGAAAAATCAACATTGATCACTAGATTGGAAAAAAGTTTAAATCTCAATCCTATAAAAGGGAAATGCTAAAGAATATTTAAATTACTAACAATTCTACTCATTTCACACATCAATGTCATACTTAATATTCTACAAACTAGGCTTCAGTAGTATGTGAACCTAGAATTACCAGAAAAGTAGGTTTTGAAAAAGGAAAATGGACTAGAAACCAAATTGTCAACATTTAATACATTATGGTGAAAGCAAGGAAGTTCTGGAAAAACATCTACTTCTGCTTCA